>NW_026883297.1:0-49233 GCF_032173495.1 Musca vetustissima | reverse complement strand
AATTCAATACATCTTGCAAAATTTTTTGCAAACCGAAAGATATATAGGGACTTTGGTACATTAAATCGGACGAAAATATATATGGGAGCTATATCTATATCTGAACCGATTTAACTTAATACACATAATTCTAGACCTAATTCATTACGCTGTGCTAAATCTCGTGCAAATCGAAGAATATATAGGGACTTTGGTGCACCATTTATATAATATCAGACGAAAATATATGTTGGAGCTATATCTAAATGTGAACCGAATTTCACGAAACTTAATACACATCACACTAGACATCATTCTGTGCGCTATGCCAAATTTCGTGCACATCGAAGAATATATAGGGACTTTGGTGTACCATTTACCTTAAATCGGGCGAACATATCTATGAGAGCTATATCGAAATCCGAACCGATTTTCAAGAAATTTTACACACGTTATTCAAGACTCAATTCAGTATGCTATGCCAAATTTCGTGCAAATCGGAAGATATATAGGGACTTTGGCATGCCGTTGACCTAACACCGGGAGAACCTATATATGGGAGCTATATCTAAATCTTAAGAAACTTAGCACACATCGCTATAAACCTAATTAAGTACGCTCTGCAAAATTTCGTGCAAATCGAAAGATATATATGGACTTCGTTGCACCATTTACATAAAATCGGACGACAATTTATATGGACCCTGACTTTTGTGTGAAAAATCACAAAATGTTTTTTTTCTGTGGTGTATATACTTGCTCCTGAAGGACATACACCCGAGAAGTTGATAGTATATCCAAGAGGAGTTGTTGACCTTCAAATTGATACCAATTATATGACTGTATGTACTCTGATGTGGGAGTTATATGAAATTAGGTAAAGGTGACTATGTGCATAGTATTACTATTACTCCATTAGAGGACGGAAATGTCGCGCTGATCGCTTTGAAATTGTACATGAATTTCCGATTATGGTCAAGGACGACGCCTATAGTTTTCGGTGAAGTTCAGATTTCATTCCGGGGGTGCAATGAACCGAAGACTTCAATTTTGTCAGAATTTCTAGTCGCTCTAGAGGCAATTATTATCATCACAGATTTTACAAGGTGAAGGGGATCTGACCAAATACTTAGAGCGGCTGTTTAGATGATGATCGGTCAATATTCCAATTTTTTATTTTATGGCGTAAAAATTCACTTCAAGAAAAAACATTTTGGAAAATATGCAAGACTTAGAAAGTGCAGTTGTTGATCTATAATCGGTAAAAAGTGTACATATATTACGAAATGTTGCCCAGGCTCAGAATATAGAACCGCCGAAAGTTTGTTTTTGTGGTACTTGTGTAGGGTATCATATGGTCGGCCCCGTCCGCTCACTGGTTTACAATTTAACATGGAGAGACGGACGGACGGACATGCATAAATCGACTTAGAAAGTGATTCTATGCATATTCTCAAAAGGAATCATGTGTCTATCTCGTTTCCTTTTGTCTGTTACAAACATATGCACAAAGACATAATACCCTGTACCACAGTGTGGTAAAGGGTATAAAAATCCACGCCTTGTGTAGGTCACCCAAAAAATATTTTTAAAAAAATCCTATCATTTTTAAATTATTTATTTATAATTGCATTCTGGCAACCCTATTACTAATTAACAATTAGCCAAAGCGCTAGTGCTCTAGTGTTGAAAAATTAAAATGAATGAACTTGAAAAAGAGATTTGAAGCCTAAGCATGCCTATTTACAAGACTAATAACTAATTTACTTAACTCCTTTGCAATGGTGGCAGCTACGTGTACAGCTACGTTTTGGTGGCGGTAGATGCGATAGAAGCAACACTAACCCATGTTGGTGGCCCTGCCTGCCTGCAAGGTGGCTGGAGACACAGCAAAATTGGTTAAGACTTCATTGCCATTTAAACTCATCTGGTCGGGGTATTAGTGACAGCCACTTGAGCTTATTTAAATGGTGGATAGAAATGCGCTGACAAATGTCAAATACTTTCATTGCATCAGCACACGAACACAGGCGCAGAGATACCCTTTACGACCCAGGGAATGAACGTGAGAGAGCTGAGGAGAAGGAGACTTACAAATAAATTCATGAGTTTGAAATTGTCTTAACCCAGGCCAAAAGGACCCCAAGGATTATGTGTCTGAATGTGAATGTACTTCTGCTGCTGTTGCTGCTACTCCTGTCCCAGCATTAAAATTCTAGTTTGGCATTTAGCAAAAAAAGTGTCTCTGTTGAAATTGTGTGCAGGGTCTGTCATATAAATAGACAAATACTATGCGGAATGACAACGACAACAAAAACAACACACATTTTCTTTGACAAACAAAGTGGTGTTATGGTGTCCCGGAATTATCACAATTCATATAAATTTCCCACACTTCAAGCAAACTTCTTGGCAGCTATGACAATCTGCACTAAATGGTGTGTTGGGTTGTGTTGGGGGACACCATTCAACCAGGCTGTTGCTATCACTGGCTGACAAACATTTGAACTTTTGACAATTGTCTTAAAGTACCGCAATTGTTCTTGGAATCACAAACAAACACCTACACAGTCTCAGACACACACAGACTTACACTCACACCCCCACGCCAACTACCTCAAGGGAAATAATAAGAAAATGAAGCTCATTCATATCATGAGCTAACGACGAAGAAGAAGATACCGACCAGTATTTCGAAGAGAAAGGATAATTTTATGTTCAGCTACTAGACATTGTCGCCAAAGACAAAACGACAACAATATAACTGTCTATACTATTCCCGTTGCTGAGGATGGGGATGACAAGGGAGATTCTTTAGCCAGGCATTTTATAAATTTGCAGTTGGTGGAAAAAAACTTACCTCTTCTCACTAAATATTAGGAAAAACAACAAAAGACGTGTCAAAAGCAAAATAGAAAAATTTCAAGGTTATCAAATGACAAAGCCTGGAATAACTCCACCAACAACAGCAGTAGAAAATAAAGGCAAATATAAATCGTCTCTTGGTTAATAATGAATTGTAAAAAATGATATTTGAGACCCTGGCATTTCTTCTAAACAAAAAAGCGTAAATGTCAACATTGAATATTTTTTAAAAGGAATTTTTATGACTTGGAATTATTTTAATAGACAATGAACATAACAATGAACATATGAAGAATGAGTACAGGATTAAATGCAAAAACCTGAAACATGAACCATAAAAAGTATTTTAAAAAATTCCTGATCTATTGGTAGTCCTTGAAAAAATATTTTTAAATAATCTTGAACTATACAAGTATTTAAAAAAATCCTGATCTATTAAGGGAACCCCCCCATTCTCGATTTTTTATTTTTAAGATTTTAAATGGACTGGTAAATGAATACCAATGCTTGTTTAGGTTTGTAACTTGGCACATATATATTTGAAGATTTAAAAAGGAAGAAAAATAATTTACCAAAATTTGTTGTTGTTGTTTTGTTGTTGTTTTTTGGGTTCAAAGAAAAGTCCACATTTTCGATGGCGGGCACGATAACTCCTCACTGGAACATCGGAATCCGAAAATTCCAACTGTGTTAGAAAGAGGACATGTCTGGCTCTCGTATGAACTAGGATTATTGACTTCGCACAACAATTAACAAAATGGCGGAACTTTGAAAATTTTTTTATGAAAAATCGCCTATTTTTTACCACAAACTAAGTTAAAAAATAAGGAAGATCTTCACCGATTGGCTTTATCCTAGTTCATACGAGAGCTACACATTCCCAGAGAAACGTGTCAAAATTTGAAACCGATTGGATTATTAGTTTTTGAGTTATCGTGCCCGCCATTCGTTTTGAGAAAAACGCGTTTAAAGTTTGAGAAACCCTTTAGCCGTCACTTGATGCTTACACAATAAATCGGCTATATCTTCAAGAGTTCTTGAGATTTTCACTTGAAATTTTGTAGGAACATTCTAGAATTAGAGTAGATTCGAATTAAATCAAAAAATTTTTTGACACCGAGAATGGGGGGGTCCCCTTAAGTCCTTGAAAATATTTTTAAACAATCTTGAACTATAAAGGTATTTAAAAAAAATCCTGATCTATTTAGTCCTCGAAAAAATATTTTTATACAATTTTGAACTATTGGTAGTCCTTGAAAACAAGAAATAAAAAATCCTTCACTATTGATAGTCCTTGAAAAAATATTTCTTAGAAATCCAAGCCTATTGGTAGTCCTCGAAAAAATATGTTTAAGAAATTCAGGCCTATTGGTCCTTTCCTTCAAAAACAAAAAAAAATGTAAAACAAATCAGGCCTATTGGTAGTCGTCGAAAAAATATATTTAATAAATCCACGCCTATTGTAGGTTATTGAAAAACATTTTTATTAAATCAGAGCCTATTGTAGGCCACTGAAATATATTTTTAATAAATCTACGCCTATTGTTTTTCTCTCAAAAAATATTTTTAACCAGTAAGGAAAGCAGTAAAGTCGGACTAGGCCGACTATATGATACCCTTCACCATTTTGACATATTCTACATATATATCCTAATAGAAGTCGCCTTTTCGAAGGAACATTGACATGAAATTGAACGAATCTAAATATGTGAACCGACTTACATCAATCCGTACATATATTCGGAAACCTATGCTATGTCTCATTTCATTCGGGCAGATGTAGAGTGGTTTGCAAACGTAATACACGCTATTCGGTCTGCCGCACTGTTCAAAATTTAATCTCAATCAGACACCCGTGCGAAATAAATATGGAAGCTATGTCTGCACCTGCACCAATTTCAACAAAACGCAATAACGTCATTCTAGTCTCAATTTGATACGTTGTTGAAACTTTCGTGACAATCGGAAAAAACATTATTTAAATCTTAACCGATTTTCACAAAACTTAACACACATCATTCTAACCTTAATTAAGTATACTATGGGGACTTTGTTGCGTCCTATACCTTAAATCGGACGAAAATATATGGGAGTAATATTTAAATCTGAACCGATCTACAAGAAACTTAACACACGTCATTCTAGACATAATTCAGTACGCTGCGCCAAACTTCGTGCAAGTCGAAATATATATAAGGATCTTGGTGCACCAATTACCTTAAATCGGACGAAAATATATATGGGAGCTATATCTAAATCTGATCCGATTTTCACGAAACTCAGCACACATTATTTCAGACTCAATTCAGTAAGCTATGCGAAATTTCGTGCAAATTGAAAGATATTTAGGGACTGTGGGGTACCATTTATCTTAAATCGGACGAAAATATATATGGGCGCTATATTGTTTTTGCAAAATAGTCATTGGGCGCTATATCTAAATCTGAACCGATCTACAAGAAACTTAACACACGTCATTCTAGACTTAATTTAGTGTGACATACCAAATTTCGTTTAAATAGAAATATTTAGGGACTTTGGCGCACCATTTACTTTAAATAGGACGAAAATATATTTGGGAGCTATATCTAAATCTGGAACGAGATAGACACATGGTTCCTTTTGAGAATATCCATAGAATCTCTTTTTAAGTCGATTTATGCATGTCCGTTCGTCCGTCCGTCTGTCCACGTTAAATTGTAAACAAAGTGCAGGTCGCATTTATTATCCAAATGAGATAAAATTTGGCACAGATCATTTATTTGGCCCAGGGACGAACCCTATTTAAATTGGGAAAAAATCGATTCAGGTTTAGATATTGCTCCCATATATATTTTCGTCCGATTTTTATCAAATGGTGCACCAAAGAATCAAATTTAAGCGGATTGGCACGAAATTTTGCACAACGTACTGAAGGTAGACTATCGTGTGCCAACTTTTATTGAAATCGGTCTAGATTTAGATATATCGCTCATATATATGTTGGTACGATTTTTCGCATATGGTGCACCAAAGAGTCAAATTTAGGCCTAATGCCACGACATTTTGCACAACGTACTGAAGATAGACTAACGTGTGCCAACTTTTATTGAAATCGGTCCAGATTTAGATATATCTCCCATATATATGTTGGTCCGATTTTTCGCATATGGTGCACCAAAGAGTCAAATTTAAGCGGATTGGCACGAAATTTTGCACAACGTACTGAAGATAGGATAAACCAACGTGTTCCAAGTTTTATTGAATTCGGTTCAGATTTAGATATAGCTCCCATATATATGTTCGTCCGATTGTTCGCAAATGGTGCACCAATGATTTAAAGTGTTTCCGATTGGCACAACATTACGCGCAACGTATCGAAATGAGTCTGGGCTAACCGTTATAGGGGGGGCTACCCGAAAAAGTGGACCGATAATAATAATTTTTAGTGGAGACATTTGGTACGTGGACCGATAAAACTCATCTTCGAACCTGCAGACAAGAGACAACTTTATGCAAAATTTTGGCGATCAATTCAATTCGTTTAGACGCTAGAGTGATTACAACAGAAAGACGGACCTGCATAAATCGTCATAGAATTTTACGCTGATCAAGAATATATATACTTTATACAAATGTACCCGGTTATTGATCGTTGGCTTAAGTCGGTTCACATACAGACACAGGTCACATATTTAACATTGTCGAATTTTATGTCAATGGTCCTTCAAAAATTCAAGGTCTGTAAGGATGTATTTCTTGAATATAGCCAAAGTGGTAAAGGGTATCATATAGTCGGCACCGTCCGACTTTACTACTTTCCTTACTGGTTTTTATATAGTTCATTGAGAGTTCCACATGAATATATATCTTAATTATACATATGATTTAATGGAGGACATCTTATTATTAAAATTAAACCCCAACCATTTCTAATTAATTAAAGAAATTGAATAAACCAAAAAATAGACACACGTGTCAAGTGGCCATACATTGACCTAAACGAAATAAAATCAATTCCAACCTTTATTTGCTGTATTTACTTGAAAAAGGTAGAAGGTGACATGTACCGCCCTCTCACCACTTACCCTAATGAAATAATAGAATTCAAAGAACAAATATAAAGCTAACACGCAATATCTACAAAAACAAAATACGTTTCTACGTTGTATCTATCATTTCCACATTGTCGATTTCCAAATATTTCAATTTGTTCTAATGAGGGGGTTGGTGGAAATGTACACCTTCACCACATATTATTTTACTTATTAGAGAACAAAACCACAGCCAGTGAACGAACTCATGCTGAGAAAAAATGAAGGAGAAGGAATAAAGCTCATTTCAATTAATCAACCACAAAATAACGTTTTGTAATTAAGTTTTCATTAAAACATAAAAATACAAAGCAAAAATCAAACAGCAGCAACTAGCTGTCTTGATCATTACACCAACACACACACATCCTAGGTAAATTGTATTAAATTCGTGGGGGATATCTAATTACTAAGGGTGTATCTGGCATTTGACATGCTTTGCGTTTTAAAAAGGTGGACTTTAACCAAAAATAATTTTTTTAGCACAAATAATTTTCTTTAAAGAGTTGAACGTATTTAAGTTGTGTAAAAATCCTAAATCTCCTTCCTTGACCAAATGATGTATGGCAACATTGTTGTAACTGCATAAATTAATATTTTCAATATCTTTCACTTACATGCAGATCCTTATTCTTTGTCTGTGAAAATGTTAGATTTTTATCATTAAATTGTAATTATTAATTAAATGCCAAAAAGGTTATAAATTCGTAAAGAAATAAATATAAATATTTTGTAACAGAAATGCACAAACAAGGCCAATTACTGTGGTTTCAAAACTATTTTTAATGGTCAAATAATAGGCGTGGCCACCACTGGTGGTGGTGGTTTTCAATGACCTACAATGGGAGTGGATTTATTAGAAATATTGTTTAAAGACCGCTAATAGTCCTGGATTCTTTTAAATTAATTTTTAGTAACCACTAATAATCCTGGATTTTTTAAAATTAATTTTACATGACCACTAATAGTCCGATTTTTTTAAAAATTAATTTTTAGGGGCAACTAATAGTCCTGGCTTTTTTTTTTAATTAATTTTTAGTGACCACTAATAGTGCTGTTTTTTTTAACATGCCTACCACTGTGTGTATGTGATAGTGTTCCTAAATCTTTGCCATAAATTTTATTTTTGTCCTTAATTGTTATAGTATTATTAAAATACACATTAATGTTTAAGATACACATTATTTATGTCTGCCTTTAAAAATTGTTATGCATTTCCAATATTTCATAAATAATTTCAAAAATTGCATTCTTGAATTAATATTTAAAGAAAGATTAAATTGTATTATTATATTTTATATTTATTGCCTAAACACATTGGTAGTTGGTGTGAATGTATTATATCTATGTATGAATGTGTGTTGTTAGTCCCAAGGATATTATTGAGGAAATTATAAGAAATTTTGTAATTGATTACAATTGGGAAAGAATTTCTTAAAGACACACAACTATTAATTAAAAGACATTGCAGGAAATAATTGTAGAAATATATATTTATGTATGTATATATATGCATAAATAATATTTTTCAAGGACTCTCCATGCTTTAGGCGTAAATGTTTTAAATAATATTTTTCAAGCACCATCCATACTTTAAACAATAGTTTTCAAGGACCCCCATGCCTTAGGCGAGGATTTTTTTAATAACAGTTTTCAAGGACCCTCCATGCTTTAGGCGTGCATTTTTTAAATAGTAGTTTTCAGAGACCCCCCCATGCTTTAGGCGTGGATTTTTCAAATAATAATTTTCAAGGACCTTACATGCCTTAGGCGTGGATTTTTTAAATAATAATTTTCAAGGACCTTCCATGCTTTAGGCGTGGATTTTTTAAATAATTTGTTTCAAGGACCTTTCATACCTTAGGCGTGGATTTTTTTAATAATTTGTTTCAAGGACCTTCCATACCTTAGGCGTGGATTTTTTAAATAATTTGTTTCATGGACCTTGCATACCTTAGGCGTGGATTTTTTAAATAATTTGTTTCAAGGACCTTCCGTACCTTAGGCGTGGATTTTTTAAATAATTTGTTTCAAGGACCTTCCATACCTTAGGCGTGGATTTTTTAAATAATATTTTTTTTCTGGACTACCGTAGGCGTGGATTTTTTAAATAATTTGTTTTTTTTAAATAATTTGTTTTTTAAATAATTTGTTTCAAGGACCTTCCATACCTTAGGCGTGGATTTTTTAAATAATTTGTTTCAAGGACCTTCCATACCTTAGGCGTGGATTTTTTAAATAATTTGTTTCAAGGACCTTCCATACCTTAGGCGTGGATTTTTTAAATAATTTGTTTCAAGGACCTTCCATACCTTAGGCGTGGATTTTTTAAATAATTTGTTTCAAGGACCTTTTTTAAATAATTTGTTTCATACCTTAGGCGTGGATTTTTTAAATAATTTGTTTCAAGGACCTTCCATACCTTAGGCGTGGATTTTTTAAATAATTTGTTTCAAGGACCTTCCATACCTTAGGCGTGGATTTTTTAAATAATTTGTTTCAAGGACCTTCCATACCTTAGGCGTGGATTTTTTAAATAATTTGTTTCAAGGACCTTCCATACCTTAGGCGTGGATTTTTTAAATAATTTGTTTCAAGGACCTTCCATACCTTAGGCGTGGATTTTTTAAATAATTTGTTTCAAGGACCTTCCATACCTTAGGCGTGGATTTTTTAAATAATTTGTTTCAAGGACCTTCCATACCTTAGGCGTGGATTTTTTAAATAATTTGTTTCAAGGACCTTCCATACCTTAGGCGTGGATTTTTTAAATAATTTGTTTCAAGGACCTTCCATACCTTAGGCGTGGATTTTTTAAATAATTTGTTTCAAGGACCTTCCATACCTTAGGCGTGGATTTTTTAAATAATTTGTTTCAAGGACCTTCCATACCTTAGGCGTGGATTTTTTAAATAATTTGTTTCAAGGACCTTCCATACCTTAGGCGTGGATTTTTTAAATAATTTGTTTCAAGGACTATTCTCACCTTAGGCGTGGATTTTTTAAATAATTTGTTTCAAGGACCTTCCAT
Source organism: Musca vetustissima (assembly GCF_032173495.1). Classification (NCBI taxonomy): domain Eukaryota; kingdom Metazoa; phylum Arthropoda; class Insecta; order Diptera; family Muscidae; genus Musca; species Musca vetustissima. Next base: position 39,285 of record NW_026883297.1, on the reverse strand, counting down.
ACCTTAGGCGTGGATTTTTTAAATAATTTGTTTCAAGGACCTTCCATACCTTAGGCGTGGATTTTTTAAATAATTTGTTTCAAGGACCTTCCATACCTTAGGCGTGGATTTTTTAAATAATTTGTTTCAAGGACCTTCCATACCTTAGGCGTGGATTTTTTAAATAATTTGTTTCAAGGACCTTCCATACCTTAGGCGTGGATTTTTTAAATAATAATTTTCAACGACCTTCCATACCTTAGGCGTGGATTTTTTAAATAATTTGTTTCAAGGACCTTCCATACCTTAGGCGTGGATTTTTTAAATAATTTGTTTCAAGGACCTTCCATACCTTAGGCGTGGATTTTTTAAATAATTTGTTTCAAGGACCTTCCATACCTTAGGCGGGGATTTTTTAAATAATTTGTTTCAAGGACCTTTCATACCTTAGGCGTGGATTTTTTAAATAATTTGTTTCAAGGACCTTCCGTACCTTAGGCGTGGATTTTTTAAATAATTTGTTTCAAGGACCTTCCGTACCTTAGGCGTGGATTTTTTAAATAATTTGTTTCAAGGACCTTCCATATCATAGGCGTGGATTTTTTAAATAATTTGTTTCAAGGACCTTCCATACCTTAGGCGTGGATTTTTTAAATAATTTGTTTCAAGGACCTTCCATACCTTAGGCGTGGATTTTTTAAATAATTTGTTTCAAGGACCTTCCATACCTTAGGCGTGGATTTTTTAAATAATTTGTTTCAAGGACCTTCCATACCTTAGGCGTAGATTTTTTAAATAATTTGTTTCAAGGACCTTCCATACCTTAGGCGTGGATTTTTTAAATAATTTGTTTCAAGGACCTTCCATACCTTAGGCGTGGATTTTTTAAATAATTTGTTTCAAGGACCTTCCACACCTTAGGCGTGGATTTTTTAAATAATTTGTTTCAAGGACCTTCCACACCTTAGGCGTGGATTTTAAATGATATTTTAGGTGTTAAAAACCTCTTATACAGAGTGAGAAATAAAAATTGGAAATCCTATATCCTGACAGTAATGTAGCACCCACATTGTTATGCCACACGAAAATAAATCCTTTCTCTCACCTCTGGACACTCAAAGGTTATGAAATTTCTTAACTTAACACAAAACTACAACAACAATAAGTCAATAATAGATAACCCAGCAACAAAAACAGAAATTGGACACATTATCATCCAAAATGCCAAAGGGGAAATTGGGCTAAGACAACATATGCTACCCAAAAGACACTAAATTGGTTTACATAATTGTCAATTCATAGAATTGCCACAACAACGACATGCAGCAACAGACAACGTAGAAAAGCAATAAATATTTTAAAAAACCCCAATATACCCCGACTTTAATGAAAGCAATTTGAAATCAAAGTATCAGAGTAGGGCCACAATGTCTTGGAAGGAAATTTTTGCGATAACCCAAGAAAGCTGATTTTTATTATGGCCCAACTAGCACATGATCCTTACGGATAATAGACTTTACAAATAATACCCTATTATAGTTTGAAAAATAGAAAGAATAAAGCAACAACAACAAATCGAAATGCAAGTTTTACACCTGTGTCAAGGATACAAGGATTTTAAAGGTAAAAGGAGAAAATCATGGCAAGGGGTTTTGTTGGTGTTGTTTTGTCTTTAACCTTTATGGACAAATTAAGGATTTCAAAGTAGTAGTGGTTGTTTTTGTTGTTTTTGGTGTTTTTCTCCTTTGGCCCCACAGCCGTCACATAACGATAATGCCAAAGCAACAGCTTTACAGCCCACACCTGATGGGCCGAAGAGGCCATAATAAAAATGTATGGCACGTTTAAGCTGGCAACCTGGCACATGTGACTTGTGCACCTTTAACTCGATTGCTTTATGCTCTACGAACGTTAGTTCGTATGTGTGTGTGTCTGGCTGTGTTAAAATTTTTAAGCTCAAATAGCAGAGTCGAGAGTTAACAAGCAGGCCATACGTGTTGGCCCAATGAAGTTGTTCACAAAACAACAAGAACAACAGCAAGATGGAATAACAACAAAGGACATCGAAAAGGATTTACACTAACTTAGAGACCATTTCAACCAACACTTGCCTACAATTACCATACCAAATGGCTCTATATATGAATGTATGTATGGAGAGCCATGGCCATGACACCAAACAAAGTCGAAAAGATAAGCAAAGAGACAGAACTATTAAAAACCTGGCAAAAAGGCCAACCAACCTGTATTAAAAACGTTGAGGTGCAAAATGGTAGAAGAAGACGTACAAAAAAAACTGGGAATCCTTAGCCATATAGAGATTTTTGTCAGTTGTTCAAAAATTGCTTAACATGCAGATCATGTCGGTGGGAGATGGATAGGGTTATGCTAGAAGGACTAAAGGAAATTATAATTATGGATTCTTTAAAGAATCATTTTCAAGGACCTTCCATGCTGTAGGCGTGGATTTTTTTAAATAAATTGTTTTAAGGACCTTCCGTGCTTTAGGCGCGGATTTTTTAAATAATTTGTTTCAAGGACCTTCCATGCTTCAGGCGTGGATTTTCTAAATAATTTGTTTCAAGGACCTTCTGAGCTTTAGGCGTGGATTTTTTAAATAATTTGTATCAAGGACCTTCCATGTTTTAGGCATGGATTTTCTAAATAATTTGTTTCAAGGACCTTCCATATTTTAGGCGTGAATTTTTTAAATAATTTGTTTCAAGGACCTTCCATATTTTAGGCGTGGATTTTTTAAATAATATGTATCAAGGACCTTCCATATTTTAGGCGTGGATTTTTTAAATAATTTTTTTTCAAGGACCTTCCATATTTTAGGCGTGGATTTTTTAATGATTTGGTTCAAGGGCCTTCCATATTTTAGGCGTGGATTTTTTAAATAATTTGTTTCATGGTCCTTCAATGCTTAAGACGCGGATTTTTTAAATAATCGGTTTCAAGGACCTTCCATATTTTAGGCGTGGATTTTTTAAATAATCTGTTTCAAGGACCTTCCATATTTTAGGCGTGGATTTTTTAAATAATCTGTTTCAAGGACCTTCCATATTTTAGGCGTGGATTTTTTAAATAATCTGTTTCAAGGACCTTCCATATTTTAGGCGTGGATTTTTTAAATAATCTGTTTCAAGGACCTTCCATATTTTAGGCGTTGATTTTTTAAATAATCTGTTTCAAGGACCTTCCATATTTTAGGCGTGGATTTTTTAAATAATTTGTTTCAAGGACCTTCAATGCTTTACACGTGGATTTTTTAAATAATTTTTTTAAGGACCCTTAATTCTTTAGACGTGGATTTTTAAAATCATTTGTTTCAAGGACAATCCATACCTTAGGAGTGGATTTTTTAAATAATTTGTTTCAAGCGCTATCAAAGTTGGAGATTTTTTAAATAATTTTTTTTCAAGGATCCTTAATTCTTTAGACGTGGATTTTTTAAATAATTTGTTTCAAGGACCTTCAATGTTTTAGACGTGGATTTTTTTAATAATTTGTTTCAAGGTCCTTCCATGCTTTAGACGTGGATCAACAGTTGTAGATTTTTTAAAAAATTGTTTGAGCTATTCAGTAGGCTTGGATTTACAAAAAAAAAAATAAATAAATTTTGTAAGGTAATCAATAGTCGTAGATTTTTCAAAAAATATTTTTTGAGGTAACCAATTAGCCTGGATTTTTTTAAACAATATTTTTTGAGATTACCGTGGATTTTTTAAAAATATTTTTCAGAGATAGTTAAATTCGTGATTTTTCTAAAGAATATTTTTTTCAGAACACCTTTAGGCGTGGATTTTCTAAGCAATGTTTTTAGGGCAGCAATAGGTCTGGATTTCCTGAAGCATAGTTTTTCCGAACAACTATAGGCCTGGATTTTCGTTAGCATTTTTTTCCGAACACCATTAGGCCTGTGTTTTGCCAAAGCATATTTTTTCCGAATAAATTTTGAGCACAGCTATAGGCGTGGATTTTCTAAAGATTTGTTTTGAGGGCCTCTTTGTAAATTTTAGATTTTGGAATTATTATAGTAACCCTATAACCTTACTGCCATAAGGAAAATAAGCAATTGCAGCTGTAGGAGTGGGAGCAGCAGTGGTATGCCGGATGGCAAAACAATAAAAATGACTGAACATATTAAAGACCATTAGGCTCATATAGACAACCTAAAGTGGCTGACTGGGACGGCTGAATGGTAATTGCACCTGACTGACTGGTTTTCTGCTGATGTGTAGAGTGAGGCTAATTTTCGATAGGGTTAGATAACCGGCATTCAGTTTTGTTGGTCTGATTGTGGTATAAGAACTTGACTTGAACTTAACGAGACATGCGGGTAATAATTGCTTGTTCAACTGCTAACCGTTAACCGTTTGTTGCTGTTGTTGCCGACAATTTGCCATTGCTGGATAGTAAGCGGTTCTGTGGAGGGACTCGACAAAGAAGAAGTCATTAACGTTTTGATGTGATGTCTTTGCATGGAGATCATATGCAAAAAAACCGACAGCTATAAAAAATTCCTACAAAGTAGGATGCTGCGGGTTAAAGGCAATTTGAAAAAAAGAAACTGCACTATAAAAAGCTGGGAAAAAAGATGGAAAGAATAACATGGCTTGTCCTCCAGGGGAAAATTGAAATATCTTAACCTCAGACAAATTACAAAATATTTATACAAGAGAAAGAAAAAAAAACACAGCCCGCCAGACCAGGTTAAAATGTAATCCGACAAATGAGAAACACAAAGACTAAACCCCGTCAAATGATTTTGTTTTTTTTTTTGGAGTCAGAAAAAAATATCTCGCAAAAAAATCCAGCAGAATTTCACCATAGAAGCAACACAGAAAACTAGCAACGAATGATAAGACTAGACGAACGAACGAATTAAAAACCAACTATGAAATTGTTACCAACACTTAGTTTAGTTACTAACACAGGCAGGCAGACAGACAGCAGGTTAACTAATTGTTTGGAGGTTTTAGCTAAAATGGAGTCTATTTTCTTCTTCCCCTTTATTCTAATTTTCAGTGTTTTTCCACAACAGACAGTCGTAGTAATTGTAGGAAAGAAAAAAACTGAAACAAAAGAAAGCATGTTAAATGAAAAAAACCCGAAATTATTTCTAACATTTAGCCAAATGTATGAAGGGAGGAGGTTCCATTTGACATTTGCTTTAATGAAGGCATTGACATGCAAATTGCCATTTAATGACTGACAAATACCGAAAAAAATTGATTGGCAATTTTGGGAGAAAACATAAAGCAACAAAAGTTACATGCTTATTGGGAAAACAATGTTGTTCCACATTCAAAGGCTAAAAAGGGAGAAGGATTTTTTTTAAGGTGATGGAGTGGATTTTTTAAGAATGCTTATTGTGATAAGCAAATGAAACAGTAGATTTTTTAAAATATTTATAGACGTGATTTTCTCTACGAATATTGTTTAAAGGCAGATATGGGCTTTAAAGATTAGGCGGAGTGTATATAAAATGCAGGACTCCTATAGACGGGACGTTTTAAAGTATATTATTTTCGGAGTAGATTTAAAGAAATGGGTTTAGTTTAGACTTAGGCGTGGATTTTTTAAGAATATTAAACAATAGGCGTGGATTTATTAAAATATTTTTTTCAATAACCATCAGTAGGCCTGCATTTTTTAAATATATTTTTTAATGACCAACAATAGGCGTAGATTTATAAAAATATTTTTTGTGGATTTCTATAGGTGAGGCCTTTAAAAAAATAGGTGTGGATTTTTTAAAAGTATAGTTTTTTAATACAGTTTTCGGAGTAGATATAAAAAAAGAGTTTAGAACGGCTTCGACGTGGATTTTTTTAAGAATATCAATTTAAGAACAGATATAAGCTAGGATTTTTGAAACAATGATATTTTAAAGGATATTTATAGCACAGTATTAGGCGTTGATTTTTTTTAAGGGTTTTATTTGAAGGCAGCTAAGGCGTAGAGCTGTTTATGGCATCGATACGCACGCACATTTAAAAAAATATATATTTTTAAGATCCACATAGGCGTTGATTTCTTTATAGAATATTTTATTAAGAACAGAGATATCGATATGCATTTTCAAACAGTATTTCTGACAAACATTTTCAAACAGTATTTCTGAGGGACAGACAAATATATAGATATTGATCTCTTATGCAACAATTTTTTAAAACAGAAATTGGAGAGGACTTTTTAAAGAATATTTTTTAAGGTCAGATAAAGGTTTGAATTTTTTTAGCGAATATTTTTGTAGGGTAGATACAGGCGTGAATTTGTTAAAGCATTTTTTGGGGACAGATATATATGTAGATTCTTTAACGAATATTTTTTTAATATAGCGTATATTTTTTAAGGAATTTTTGGGTAAAAGTTTGGATTGGAGAGTATAATAACTCCCGAAGGCAGTAACCGATATCATCCAAACTTTGCAGGTCAAAGACCGTTCCACTCCTTTTGATACTTCCTCCACAAATCGGTCAAAATTTTGAAAAAAAATTACTAAGCACACTATCCGATTTTAAACAAATGTTGTAGGACTTACCATTACCAAGTCTAGATAAAGTCCGAAGATAGGACACATTGGGTCACTACTTCTGGTACCTCCACCACAAATGTCAACAAAACAAATATCAGGGGAATGGATTGTCCTATTTCAACCAAACTTTGCACAACCTATTATCTTTATCAAGAATAGATCAAGTTTGAAGATGGGATCCATTGGTCCACTCCTTCTGGTGCCTCCCCCCAAGAGGGTCAAAATGTTCAATATTTATAGATAGAATATTAGGCGAATGGAATGTCCGAATTGAACATTTGAAAATCTTTGCATAGCCTATTATCTTTAACAAGCCTAGATCAATTTCGAAGATAGGGCCCATTGGTCCACTCCTTTGCGTCAATATTTTATAAACTTGTACATTTTATTTAAAGCGAATTGATCTATATAAAATCCGATGCATATACCTTATATAAAACAAATAAAAAAACATGTGTGTAACTCAGAAGTCCTCCGCAATCCATAGGTTGAGGGTATATATCTGTCGGCAACACCGACTGACAATTTTTTACACGTTTTGGTGATCGGGTGATATTAAGGGGTTGAAATGGACCAAAAACACAATTTTGGCCCGAACATCACGAAATTTTATGCAGAGAAGGGAGTAAGACCATAGAATACGCATGACTGTTTGGATAAAGATGGGTCAATATTTAGTGGATCAAATGAACCCGGAATTTTGTTGGGATAGTATATCCAAGAGGGGCGTTTAACTTTTAAATTCATACCAATTATATTGTTGTATGTACTCGAATGTAATGTTATACTACGATTGCTCTTGAGGCCGCTATTTTAAGCTAAACATACAAAATTTTGCACGGGAATGGATTTGGCCAACTATTCATTTTGGACCAAGTATGTAAAATACCCAATTTCAATAGTGTGGCGTAAATATTTACTACGGGAAAACATGATTCTTGAAATATGTCAGGGCAAGAAAGAAGAGATCTTGATCTCTAATCGATTAAGAGTGTGCGAATACCACTTTCGTGTGTAAATTTTACTCCGAGAAAACATGATTCGTGAAATGTACCGGAGAAAGAATTTTATCCCTAATCGAATATATTTTTTCAAAGGACTATATTTCAAAGATATTAAAAGTTAGCAGTTCTGAAGGAATATATTTCCAGGACACTTCAGTTAATACTGATATTTAAAGAATTGTATTCAATTCCACCTTACAATGAAGATAGAGAAGGGAACAGTATAAGTTCTCAACATTTTTTATGGTATCCCGCAATCAGTAGAATTACAAAATTATCTTTTATCATAACATACCAAAAATTGAAATTTGTCGTTTAACAGTTAAACATTTAAAAAATAATATCTTAAGTTCTGAAATTGACAATTAATTAAACGATTTTCTTCTGCACACATTATTTGTAATAAACTTACTATCCTTTCCATATATCTAGCTTATAATATATTAAGCTCGACTCTCTCCCTCAAAGGATACACTGATAATTTGATGGTAATTTTAAAAATAAAAAACCTAGCATAAATGTTGTGACCTTTGTGTAATTTTTATTAGTAATGTGTTTTAGTGCTATTATCAAATATTTGTTAGTTATTTATATATTAAAAACATTAAAAAAAAACGAGACTTTATAACTAAATTAATAATTTTTGTCTTTTTTCTATTTTATTTCTTTTATGTGCTCAACTTGACTAAAAAAAAAAACGAAAAACAAAAACAAATAATTCGAAACCAAAAACGAAAAAAATGAATAAAAATCGGAATTATACAAAACACAATTGGCTTAAAAAAAAATTATTTCAATTTTATTATTATGATAATTTTAATTACTTTTTTTAAAATAAAAAATATAACCTTTTTTTAAATATTTTTATTTTATACAATTTTTTTAATAAAAATGTATTTTTGGTATTTTATATATGTACTTTTTATGTCTAACGTTTATTTCAATTAAAAATTATTTTTTTAACATAATAAAAATAATTTTTTTATTACAAAAAATATTAATTTTTTATTTTTTAATATAATTTATTATTTATTTTTTAATATGTAAATTATATATTTTATATTGCTGTTTTTATGCCTATGACTTTTTTTGTTTTGTTAAAAAATTATTAATAATTATATTATTTATTTTTAATTTAATTTTGTTATATTTAAAAATATTTATTTGATTTTTTTTAAATTCTGTTATATTCCATTAAATATTATTATTTTTTATTAAAAATATATTTATTTAATTTTTATTAAATACAATTAATTATTTAATATAAAATTGAATTAAAAATCAATTTTTTTATTACAAAAAATATTTATTTTTTAATATAATTTATTATTTAATATTTATTAATATGTAAACTTATATATTTTATATTGACTGTTTTTATGCTTATGACCTTTTTTTGTTTTGTTAAAAATTTATTAAAAATTATATTATTTATTTTTAATTTAATTTTGTTATATTTAAAAATATTTATTTGATTTTTTTAAACTCTGTTTTATTCCATTAAATATTATTTTTTTTTTATTAAAAATATATTTATTTAATTTTTATAATATACAAACAATTACATATTCTACATATTTTTATTACAAAAATTTACATTTTAAAAAATGTATTTATTTAAAAATTTAATTATGTTTTCATATTTTAAATTTGGTTCCAATTACAAAAATATTTTTTTATTAAATTTTATTTGCTTATATTAATTATTTTTTTGTTTTATTTCTGAATTTAATAATTACATATTTGTTTACATATTTACTCAAATATATATATATATATATATATATATTTATATATTTAAATATTTTTTTTTAATATTTTAAAATATAATTAAAAATATATTTTGATTAAATTTTAATTGATATATTTTTATATTGTTTTGTTTTTATTTTCTTGTTTTTTATTATATGGAAATTTATTTTATTTAAAATATTATATATTTTTTTATTAAAATGTGTTTTAATTTTTTTTTATATTTTTGGTACTTTTTATTTTTAATTTAAACTTTATTTAAAATATGATTTTTATATATATATATATATTATTTAAAATATTATTATATATTTTTTTTAAATGTGTTTTATTTTTTTATATTTTTGGTACTTTTTTATTTTTAATTTAAACTTTATTTAAAATATGATTTTTATATACTTTGTGTTGTAAAAAATATTTTTGGTTTTATTGAAATTTTACAAAAATTTGAATTTTGCTTTGTTTACAAATTTTTATTTTTAAATTTATTACATAATAATTTGGTTGAAAATAAATTTTTGTGTTATTATTTTTTTTAATAAAATTTTTTTGTTTTTGATTCATTCTTTTTAATTAAACAATTGATCCAATGTGTCTATATTTTAATATGGTATTATTTGTTTTATTATTGCTTATATTTTTATATGATTTATTATATATTTAAAATTATTACTATTATTATTTGTTAATGTTTATACGTATTATTACGCTCAATCCGTAAATGCAATATTATATATAAATAATATTGCATTTTATATTTAATTAACACATATAATTTTTATTTTGTTAATGTTATTTATTTTTATATCAAATTAAAAAAACTATATTTTATATTTGTTGTTAACATAAATATATATTTTTTAAATTGTTTCAATTATATCATTATTTAAAAATAAACGAATTTTTCTTATATATTGAAATGTTTGTTTTTATTATGTTTTGGACTTTTTGTAATCTATATATTTTAAAATATCCGTATAAAAATTATTTTTTATTAAATATTTTATTCAAATTATTCTATATATTAACTAAAAATATATATTATTTCAAATTAATATATTTATATTTTTAATTGTTATGTTTTTATTACATTATTAATTTTTGTCTACATTATTTGTCTACATTATTTAATTTTTTTATATTTAATATTAATTTAATAATATAATATTTAAAAATAAACGATTTTTTCTTATGTATTGAAATGTTTGTTTTTATTATGTTTTGGATTTTTTTAATCTATATATTTTAAAATATCCGTATAAATATTATTTTTTATTAAATATTTTATTAAAATTATACTTAAAAAAATATTATTTCAAATTAATATATTTATATTTTTAATTGTTATGTTCTTATTAAAAAAACATTTGTCTACATTATTTAATTTTTTTATATTTAATATTTCTAATCTTTGTATTAATAAATTGGATTTTTCACTTCATTATTTTTATAAAAAAAATACAAAAATTGTGCTCGCCCGGGTTTGTTAATTTATCATAAAAACATTTTCATAAAAAATATTTTTTTTATTTTCAATATTAACAATTTAAAAAAAAAATATTTTTCGGGTTTATTAAACAAATTCACAAATAAAAAATATTTATTTTTCTTATTTTTGCATTTAATTACCATATTTAAAATAACAAAAATAATTATTTAAACCATAAATGTTGTGACGTGTATTTGTTTTTTTTTTTATTATATTTTACATACGTGCGTTGCATACAATTTTTGTTTTGATTTTTTTATTTATTTTGAAACGTAAAATATCAATGTTGTAATTGTATTGAACGTGTTTTTTACTTAATTGTTGTTGTTGTTTGTGTCTGTCGTTTATGATTGCAAAACGGAAAAATGATAATTAATTATTGAAAAAAATAAAACAAAACAATAAAAACAATACGTTTGCTAATGCGGGCTGACTTTTTTGGATTTTTTTTTCTGTTTTGTTTTTGCTATTTCAAAATATTTTTCGTTGTTGTGGTTTCCTTCTCTTTTTTATTTTTTACACATTTATCTTGAACTCTCTGTTACTTTCTACTACCATCTAACTATTGTGCAATTTGTGTTACAAAAAAAAAAAAACGAAAAAAATTAATTACAAAATTATTAATTTGTTGTTTCTTTTTACATTCTTTTTTTATTCTTTATTTCCATGTTCATCCGTAACCTGCTACCCAAAAAAAAAACATATATTTTTATAATTCCCCTGCTCTTCCACTTCCACAACCAACCCGTATGTAATGTTGTGTTTTGTTTGTTATTTTCTGTATGCCGTTGTTGTTTTGAAATCAAAATAATTAAAAAAACAAAAAACTACTACTCAAACAAACTCTATGTGTGTGTGTATGCGTGTGGACCCTTCCAAATGGTGGACCAAACGACCGACCGGCCAACCAACCGAACCAACCATATGTCATAAATCGCCTACCTCCTCGCCCCCCAACCCATTCCGTGGTGTTTCTGGTTGGCTATGTTGATGGTGCAGAACAAAATTTAGATCGCAAGCTATTCGTGGGTATGTTAAGCAAACAACAAACCGAAGAGGATGTTAGACAAATTTTTAATCCCTTTGGCACTATAGAGGAGTGTACCATACTCAGGGGTCCGGACGGTGCTAGCAAGGGTAAGTACCAACAACAATATACATATACACACAAATTCAAACTCAAAAAAAAAAAAATATTTCCAACTCAGTCTATCATTAACAAAAATTTTCCATTTTTTTGGGTTTTAATAAACAAAAAACTATATTTTCCCATTCTGTTATTCTTTGGCAACAATATTTTTTATGTCTGTGTCTTATTTTCCCCACCCACCCATACATACAAAGAAAATAATCAACAGTTTCAGTTATTTTCTCTATGCTTTCCCAACAACTATCTACACCAACAGACAGTCAGTCAGTCTGAACAACAAAATCCTCATTTGCTTCTGACCCTGTATGGCTGTATGTTTCTCGGTTTAGTTTTTGGACCACCATTGCTAACGTTGTTGTTGTTTATCCTCAATGTTGTTGATGTAGTTGTTCTTCATATCTATTTTTTGCCATCTAGCCATAGTTTTTTGTTTGTTTTGCCAATGCGTATCCCAATTTTTTCTATATACTTTGTTTCAGTGTTTGTGTCTATGTTGTGATATGAAGTATATCGTTGTTTTGTTCCCTTTTATAAAAACTATTCCTCAAGTTGGGTTATTAATAAAAAAAGAACATCTATGAAGACCAAAGACCAATTATTCAACAAACACACAGACACTTTTTTTTCAATTAAAACAAAACATTTTTTTCAAAAAGTCTAATTTGTGTGGCCTTTGAAAAAACTTTGTGAAAAATTATATAATTCAACGTACAGTGGTCGGCATTTGACGCACTGTGGCCCTAATGTTTATTTACTGGCTTACATTTTAAATTAAGACTTATTTTTTTCTGTATATATTTAGGACTTCCAACCGCTAGGAATTGCAACCTGTATCATCGTCTACTAACACTTATTTCCTTCAGAAAAATTCATAATTCTAAAAAAAAACCAGTAAGGAAAGTAGTAAAGTCGGACTGGGCCGACTATAGGATACCCTTCACCACTTGGGACTATTCTACATATGTATCCGAACAGACGTCAAAAAAAAAAAAACCGACGAAAATATATATGGGAGCTATATCTAAATCTAAACCAAATTTCAAAAAACTTAGCTTAATTCAGTACCATATGACAAATTTCGGGCAAATCGAAAGATATATAGGGTCTTTGGTGCACCAATTACCTTAAATCGTATGAAAATATATATGGGAGCTACATCTAAATCTGAACTGATTTTCACGAAACTTTTCTCACTTCATTCTAAGTACGCTGTGTCAAAATTCTTGCAAATCAAAAGATTTCTAGGGACTTTAGTGGACTATTTACCTAAAATCGGGCGAAACTATATATGGGAGCTACATCTAAATCTGAACCGATTTTCACGAAACTTTGCAAATACGAAGATTAATAGGGACTTTGGTGCACCATTTACCTAAAATCGGACGACAATATATATGGGAGCTATATCTAAATCTGAACCGATTTTCAGGAAACTTAGACCACATTATTCTGGACCTGATTCCGTACTCTACGCCAAATTTCGTGCAAATCGAATGATATATATAGACTTTGGTGCACCATTTCCCTTAAATCGGGAGAAACTATATATAGGATCTATATCTAAATCTGAACCGATTTTCTCGAAACTTGGCACACATCATTCTGGACCTAGTTCAGTAGGCAGTGTAAAATTTCGTGCAAATCGAAAGATATATAGGGAATTTGGTGCCCCATTTACCCTAAATCGGACGAATATATATATGGGAGCTATATTTAAATCTGAACCGATTTTCTCGAAACTTGGCACACATTATTCTGGACCTAATTCAGTACGCTGTGTCAAATTTCGTGCAAATCGAAAGATATATAGGGACTTTGGTGCCCCATTTACCATAAATCGGGCGAAAATATATATGGGAGCTATATCTAAATCTGAACCGATTTCCAGGAAACTTGGCACACATCATTCTGGACGTAATTCAGTATGCTGTGTTAAATTTCGTGCAAATCGAAAGATATATAGGGACCTTGGTGCACCATTTACCTTAAATTGGAAGAAACTATATATGGGTGCTATATCTAAATCTGAACCGATTTTCTCGAAACTTGCACACATCATTCTGGACCTTATTCAGTACGCTGTTTCAAATTTCGTGCAAATCGAAAGATATATAGGGACTTTGGTGCCCCATTTTCCTTAAATCGGACGAAAATATATATGGGAGCTATATCTAAATCTGAACCGATTTTTCCCAATTTCAATAGGGTTTGTCCTTGGACCAAATAAGTGACTTGTGCCAAATTTCTTCCAAATCGGATAGTAAATGCGACCTGTACTTTGTTTTCAATTTAACATCTACAGACGGGCAGACGGACTGACATGCATAAATCGACTCAGAAAGTGATTCTATGCTTATTCTCAAAAGGAACCGTGTGTCTATCTCGTTTCCTTTTGCCTGTTACAAACATGTGCACAAAGACATAATACCCTGTACCACAGTGTGGTGAAGGGTATAAAATAGCGTTAAATGGTACCTATCCCTAAAAGGAGTCGTATATTAATAATTTTTGGGAGGGAGATTCCGGTTGGAAAACGCCCTCATAATCCTCAAAATACTGGAAATTGGTAAGTAGCGTAATATGGGGGTTACCAGGAAAATGGATCTATATTTGTGACTATGGGTGAAAATATTTGGTACCCAATAATAACCCAAAGTACCAAATTACAGCGACTCCTGTTGAAAAACGACCTTAAAACCCCCAAAATAACAAAAATTAGGGGGTATATATAGGGGCTACCCGAATTAACCTGAATTAATAATTTTAAATGCTACCCAATAAGTATTCATAGTGATTACAGCGAATTCGCTCCAAAATGTGCTCAAAACCTACAAAGTACTGAATATTGGGGGTACCGGTATATGGGAGCTACAATTTTTATTGGAGAAACTTGGTGCACAATAAGAACCCCAAATATCGAAAATTGGGTAGGGGGTCTATGCCTAAACGTGGACCGATATAGGTCATCATCCAACTTAACCTGACTGCAGACAAAAGACAACTCAATGCAACATTTTGGGTAAAAATGTAGGATTAAGATCAACCTACATGGCTCTTCGAAGTCGAGCCATATTTCTTTGACAAAACTGTTCAGTTATCACGTCGACTGAAACTAGCGACTTTTTGATCGACTAAAATGTAGAGCTATGAATTGACATCCAAAGGCATTTTTAATTCTCGCACATGAACAAAGTAATTCATGGGCAACAAATTGCCTGAATATGGTGCTTAACAGTTCAATACTCATGTTGAAATCGGAAGACAGAGTGGAAAAGTGCTAGGATAAATGACATGAGTGCAAGAAAAAGCGCGTAAATCAAACAAGGGAATACTTTGGAAAACAAGAAAAAATTTTGATGATAATATTTGCACTTACATTAGACCAGAAATATATGTAGCAGTCCTCATATCACTTTATCAATATTTTGTGTTAATTTTCCCTGCAACCCTATTTGGTTATAATATCTGCCCTCTTAACTATCTCAACTTTGGTTTGCATTTTGCATTCATTCCTGCATTTCAAAATGTTATCTACAGTTCACAGCTGTGAATTGAACCTTGAAATAATCACAAAACATAACAATAACAATTACATTATAGATATATTGCATCATGTGTATTACAACTAAAACACAAACAACGACAACACCAACATCAGCTGCATTATCATGGACAACGACATCATCATCATCCTCGTCCTCATAGTCATCATCTATGATGGTGGTGCTACATAACCATTAACATCTGTAATGTTTTTGAACTTCTCACACTGATGTTATAGTTGTTTTTGTTGTATTTTAAATATTAATGTAGGTACTTTTTGATCATTGATGTTAACTTTGAATAACCCCATTTTTTGGAAATAAGTTTTAAATAAAAAAAAAACTTAAATAATAACAGTTAATATTCATTTTGGTATATACTGTGTTCATATTCAATATTGTAAAATGCTGAAAATGGGATTTTTTACAAAAATTCTGAAAATAATTTTACCTTGTGGAAAATTCTAAGAAAGTCATGAATGTTCTGCTTATAAAGCCTAGACATAGACAAAATTCACAAAACGAATTGCCAGAAAATTGTCGGTACGAACAATTTTTTTTAAGTTCTATTCCCCTGGCCCCTCTCTCCCGCAAACAAAGACTTGCCGCAATTAAACTCGACTAATATAAATTGGGACTAAGGGTAAACATCCTTTGGAGATTAATCAGCGAAATTTTTTTATTGTTAACTGCTATGATAAATCCTGAAAATGGGAAATATGTATCCACAATATCCTACAGCTCCCATATCTATGGATCGTAGTTATATATTTTTGCCATAATTGAAAGGCGAATTAGATGTTATTTGGCGTTTAAATTTTGCACATACATTGTACTAGTGCTGGTATGGGGTTTTCGATCCATGGTTTGATATAGTCCGCATATCACGGTATATTTAGAGATTTGGACATGATTTCGAAAGTAGGCAACCTGCCTACCAAAATTTTCAAAATATGTTCACTTTGTAGGGTGGCCCCAAAATATACTTCAATTCTAACAATTGGATTCTCATTGGCTAGAAAATCTCCCCACGAAAATGTTTCAGTGTAGCCCTTATATAACAATACCCCCTTATATAACGATAAAATTATAATTATACCCTTCACCACACTGTGGTACAGGGTATTATGTCTTTGTGCATATATTTGTAACAGGCAAAAGGAAACGAGATGGACACATGGTTCCATTTTAAAATATGCATAGAATCACTTTTTAAGTCGATTTATGCATGTCCTTCCGTCTGTCTGTCTGTCCATGTATTTTTGTGAACAAAGTACAGGTCGCATTTATGATCCGATTTGGATGAAATTTGGCATAGGTCACTTATTTGGCCCAAGGACGAACCCTATTGAAATTGGGAAAAATCGGTCCAGATTTAGATATAGCTCCCATATATTTGTTCGTCCCATTTAATGTAAATGGTGTACTAATGTCCCTATATATCCTTCGATTTGCACGAAATTTGGCATAGCGTAATGAATTATGTCTAGAATCATGTGTGTTAAGTTTCCTGGAAATCGGTTCAGATTTAGATATAGCTCCCATATATACTTTCGTCTGATTTAAGGTAAATGGTAAACCAATGTCACTACATATCTTTCGATTTGAACGAAATTTTGTATAGCGTTATGAATTATGTCTAGAATGATGTGTGTTAAATTTCCTGGAAATCGGTCCAGATTTAGATATATATCCCATATATATTTTCGTCCGATTTAAGGTAAATGGTGCGCCAATGTCCCTAAATATCTTTCGATTTGCACGAAATTTGGCACAGCGTAATTAAATAGGTCTAGAATGATATGTGTTAAGTTTCCTGAAAATCGGTTCAGATTTAGATATACCTCCCATATATATTTGTCCGATTTAAGGTAAATGGTGCACCAAATTACCTGTATATGCTTCGATTTGCATTTGTATTTTGATAGCCCTACTGCATTTGTCAACAGAAGTGACTATATTTTATCAATACGAAGTGGGTTTATTTGTCAATCCATGAACATGGTGCATACTTAACATATTTCCAGAAAATTTTCAAAATAAGTCCTCAATGTGCGTGTTCTTAGCTCAATTTTGCAACCTTAGACCCTGTTTTTTTTTATTTCTCCTGAAAAAAAATATTTTCAGACGGATGACTAACGAATTTTTTCCTAGGGAAAAAATGTCCTCAGCCGGGTGAGCATCGAAATATCCTCAGCCGGCTGAGCATAGAATTTTTTCCTATGGAATAAAATATCCTCAGCCGGCTGAGCATCGAATTTTTTCCTATGGAATAAAATATCCTCAGCCGGCTGAGCATCGAATTTTTTCCTATGGAAAAAAATATCCTCACCCGGCGGAGCATCGAATTTCTTCCCATGGAAAAAATATCCTCCGCCGGCTGAGCATCGATTTTTTTCCTAAGAAAAAATTATCCTCAGCCGGGCTAAGCATTGATTTTTTTCTATGGAATGATATCTTCAGCAGGGCTGAGCATCGATTTTTTATGGAAAAAATATCCTCAGCCGGCAGATTATCGATTTTTTTACTATAGAGAAAATAACCTTGATTTGTTCCTAAGGAAAAAAATATCCTCAGGCGGCTGAGCGTTGATTTTTTACTTTGGAAAAAAATTTTCAGCATCAAATTTTCTATAGAAATAATGTCATTCTCAGGCGGATTTTTTGCTATGATAAAATATCTTTAGCCTGTGGAGTAATTTTTTTTCAGAGAAAAATATTCTCACCCAGGCTGTGAATTTACTTTTTGCTAGGGAAAAAAATTCAGTATCCTGAATATCGATATTTTACTTAAAGAAAATATTCCCTAGCCGTGAACATCGATTGTTTTTCCATAGAAAAAATAACTTCCGCCGGTTCAGAATGGATTTTTTACTAATGCAAAATTATCCTAACTGGGACTTCCATTTCTTTATAAAAACAAATTTCGGAAATGCGGGATTTTTTTGCGTTCAAAATTTTAGGTACTCAGGTTTTTCATAGAAACAAATTACGCCCAGGATTTATTACTCCTCAACCTTCAGAAGCTTTAATTTTTTAGGAAGAAAAGTACATTTCTGCAGATCAAAGATTTGTCCACATATTTTAGTGTCCTCCATATGAACTCCTTTAAATTTCCTCAACTTAACTCTGAATCCTTTCAAGATAAAGTCTCCGCCTTTGATTTAAATTCCCTTCCTCCCCTTAGGATAATAAATCTCATACTTGTAATTTGTGTAAGGACTTTTAACACTTTGATGTTAACAACACAAATTTTAAATCCTGATTTTTAAGCTTTTACTCATCTTGTTGTTGCTGCTGCTGTTGTTCCTGTATTTGTTTAAGGTTTGTTATTTCAGTTGTCCTTTGTTAATCAATATTCTTATAACAGAAAGGAGCCGAGAAAGAACAGTGGCAACTGAGAAGTTAAACACACGCACACACAATCACACTCCTATTTGCATATGGTTGTTTGTTTGTGGATTTACATATGTGTGTTTGTGTGCGCGTGTAGAACTAGTAGCTTCTGTATTTAAAAGTACTCCAGGCTCTTGACTTTCTACTTTATAATAGTCGTTCTGGTAATGATGATTACAAAGTTCCTAACTGTTCTGGCTTCAGGAGGAGTCTTCACTTCACTTCGCTTCAGTCAGTCATTGATTACAATATTCAAATCGTGTGAAGAGGTTTATGGGAAATGGATGGATGGCTTGGTGGAATGGCTTGGTGATGGAGGTAATGTAATGGCCGCCACCACCACTACCATGTCATTTGGTAATGGCTACAGCCGGGATAATGACTTGGACTTATAATGCAATGTATGCTCTGGCTGGGGAGTTGGGGACCTAAAAAGAAGTCTAGTAATCACCACATGGTTATGTGTTTTATGTAACACCAATAGCAAGAAATGTAACGCAGCACACACATCAAAGTCAGTTCGCCCCTACCCCCTCTTCTGCAACAACTTCTGCTGATGCTACTGTTGTTGCGCCATTACTGGCTTGCATTCCCAACAGTTCGTCGGTCTTTACGCCTTGCTTGTCAACCTCATCAGCAAAAGAGACTCTCATCACAGGCTCATCATGATTATCTTATGAGGAGAACATGGGAGGAGGACCTCTGTGTGTGTCCATGTGTGTATTGTAAATGTGCCTTCTCATCAGCAAAATGCATGCATTTTTAAGCAAATTGTCTATGGCCAGGACAGAAAATGCACTACATATCAGCTATAACTCTACTTCGATGGCCTTCCCTGGTTGAAAAACCAAGAGGGGCGAGAGACAAGTTTCGAAGTCATACAAAGTGTTGAAAGATCTATTCAACTGCTTGTGGTAAGATGACGACGAACGACAACAACTACATCGCACCATGGTGATGATGGCCGTGGTGGCTCGGCAATGGCGTTAGTTTTGTGTGTGTGTGTGTGCGTCTTCAATGGCTGTAATTTGCTGCTCTGGCTGATTGTTGCCAGACTGGTTTGATGCGACCATTCATCGTCATCGTCAGCTTCAAGTCGTGTAGAACTGGGAAACGAAACAAAAGCAAGAAAAAATGACATGTTGCTTGATATTGAATGAATAAGCTTGTCATTTTATAAAATACTTGGCGAACACATTCACGCACATCTGAATCGAACATATGCATATGCGTCAACTATGTACATGCGTTGGTGTATTGCAGTTTCGTATGGTGTAAGCATTAACAAGAAAAGACACGTTATTTTCAAATTTGCATAAGTGGCATTACAATGATGTACGTATGACAGCCGTTGGTGTGAGCTATTAGGATGGAGATTTAAAATTATCATACCAGCCAAAAAGAAATGATTTTAAAACAGAATTCTTTGGATATATTCGGTAGTATTCTGATTATATATTCGGCATAATGTGGCCTCTAAGGACTTTTTACCACCAAATAATTCGATCCTCAGTACGTAAGGCTTTTGGGTGTTCTGAGATAAAATATTTACAGACAAAATTTCCAGATGCTAATGATCCCTATGAGAATATATTTGTTCCTATATATAAAATGTGAGGACGAAATTAGTTCTAAAAAATTGTTTTTGAAAACCGCAACCAACTCAGTTGGTAATGGCTTCAGCCGGGATAATGACATGAATTTATAATGCAATGTATGCTCTGGCTGAGGAGTTGGGGTCTAAAAAGAAGTCCTCAGTACATAATGATTTTGAGTATTTTCAGATCAAATATTTACAGATAAATGTTTAAGACACAGAGGATCATTGTAAGAATATATTTGTTCCTATATAAAAACTGCAAGGCTATGAAAACGTAATTTACTTCAACAAAAAATTGTTCATTCCAAATATGAACTTTTATTACAAAAGGGCATCAGATTCAGAAAATCGACTATTTTCGAAGACAGCTCTTTTGTTCCAAATAAAAATTTGTTAGATCTAATAATATAATCTGTTTATTATAGAAGTAAATCCTCAGGTATACCTGATATATTTTCATTTGTGTATACAAATAGTATCCGATACCATAAGATTATTATGTCCCTTAAATTTCCTGAAAAAAGGATCTAATCCTTAATATTGAAATTTTATGGAAATTCTGCTTTGAAATATAGAAAAAAAAATTCAGTATTTTGAGAATATTTTTATTTTAACATGAAGACTTTAGAAATATGTATCCATTGAAAAAATCTATACTTAGGTAATAAAGAAAGAGTATTTCTCAGATCTTATTAACTACAGAAAAAGGCTCCATATACTGTGGATTTTTATGCTCCAAGCATATATTATTTCATTAGATGAAATTTTTCGATGATAATTGGATGATTTTATATCGGTTTTTTAGAGTTGAACCAAATCATCGAAGTTTCTTCCACTTTTGCTAATTATATTTCTCTAAAATCGATCGGATCAATTTTCAATTTCGTTCATATTTCCTAAGGATCAAGTTTTATAAATAAATTCGTTTTAGAAAAAATCGTAAGAACTTCTATAAAAAAAATAATCCTTGTTTAAATGTAGTATATACAGAAAAAAAAATGTCAGATGCCGATAATAGTTCATATAACAAATTCCTCGAGAGATATCCTACATCAAACAATTACAGAAGCCTATAATACCAGGTCTTCTGATTTTTCTTTGACGGTTATCTGAATAGTAACGTGACAAGTGCCTCTACACGTTTTTTTTTCGAAAAAAACATGTTTCTTGTAAAATCTTCAAATATTTATGTGTTTGAAGAAAATCGAGGATATTCTTATTATCTTTCAACTATAGAAGCCCACCTGTCATCTTGAAGTTTATAAAATCGAAAATGTGTAAAATAATTCGTATAACTACTGTCAATAATCATACGCAAGGGTGCACCCCACAAACACATTTCATTTAAAAAATATGACTGAGAATTATAAATCTAACAAAATATTAGCAAAAATATACGTCGGTAAGTTCGGCCTCCACCACGTGGTGTACATTCAAAGTTTCATGAAATCGATTTGGACCTTTATTGTATTCTGTTCATTCTTTAAACAAGTAATTTTCCAAATTACAGATACTCAATTTGGAAAACGGGAAATATGAATGGCTGCTTTTTAAAAATAGCATTGGATAATTTCTTAAAAGAGGTCTTTTATTCATCAAAACTTCGATATGCCGTAATAATACCGAAAATGGGGCGAGACCTATATGTTGGGGCTAAATCTAACCTTGAGCCTATGTGAACAAGTTTTCGCAAAAATGTGGTTTATAAAAACCCGAAATGTCATGTTACAGACACTACAATGGGAAAATGTTTCCGAAACCCTCAAAATACTGACAATGTGGCGTCATGTGGCTGGTCATCAAAATGCCGAACATCGATCGGTGTTATATGTGACAAAGATTTGACACCCCCGTGAGAAGCTGAAAATGAAATTAGGGTCGAGAGTTTTTAGTATAAATATTTGCAACACAATTTACATTTAAATCAGTGGTAGGCATTACTATTTGAGAGTAAGTGCAGGTGAGCATAATTGACAATTCATCAACAAAAATGGCTGAGCAAAAGAGAACAAATGAGAGTATGATCCCCATTTGATTTTGGGAAGTTTTGAGCATCAATGATTTAAAGTATCAAATTACAGCCAATTCGGATAAAAATTGTGAACAGACTCCATTGAAAATCCAAATTTGGGTTGTATTGTTATAGGCAGGGTAACTTAAATATTGATAGTTTTTAAAAATGTTCTACTCAGAGAGAGCCCAAAATACTAAATTACAATACTGAAATTTGGTGCTGTGGGTGTTACCCCAAAATGTGGACCAATATTGATAAATTTGTATAGGAAAATGTTCTACCCTTTAAGAACTCAATATAACACATTACAACAACATCATCGTTATATGCGGGATACCCTTAAAAGTGGACCAACATATCCCACTCTCTCTTTACACCCTACACAACAATGTTATCAGGGTATTATAGCTTTGTGCAGTCCCAAAATTTTGTAACGCCGCGAAATATTGGTCCTAGACCCACCTTTAAGTATACCGATCTTCATATCTCGACTAGCTGAGTCGATCTAGACATGTGTGTCCGTCCGTCCGTCGTCTGTCCATTATAATTTGTAAACACGATACAGGCCACAGTTATGGACCAATCTTCACGAAATTTTGCATGTAGGATGGGTTCTGGCCAATGAAGACCCCTATTGTTTTTGGAAAAGATCGGTTAATATTTAGCGGATGACATGGACCAAAAACTTTATTTTTGTCGGTTTTTCTGGTCGCTCCAGAGGCTACAATTATGGCCCAAACACTGCGAATTTTTGCATGGAGAAGGAAATCGGGTTAAAGAATAAGCATGCCTGTTTTGATAAAGATCGGTAAATATTTAGCGAGAGTTACACATAAATATTTACAGGTGCTTACGTATTCATATATTATTTAGTAACCTACTACCACACTGGAGGGCGGAAATATAGCGCTGATCGCTTTGAAATGTTCCATGAGGTTCCCACGGTGAAGAGAATCTGGACAAGTAATTAGAGGGGCTGTACTGATTATTAGTAACATTTGTTGACCTCTAGCCAGTCAAAATTGTGCAAATATCGCGAAATATTGCCCAATCTCAGAATATAGAACCACAGAAAGTTAGATTTTCATGGAAGTTGTGTAGGGTATCGTATGGTCGACCCCGTCCGACTATACTGCTCCGCTCGCTGGGTTAAATATAGTGAGCTCTATCATAATTTCAACAGACGAACTTTTAATTAATAGACATAGAATTTTATTCTGACTATGAATATAAATGCTATATTGAGCCTCCGGTGAATATTTCAAGGTCTTGCGGAGTAACATATACAAATGCAAAAAGTTCGAGACTATTTGTGGGCTGTGGTTCGATTGTTTTGATATATGAACCAGTAAGGAATGTTCAAAAGTCGGACGGGGCCGACTACATTATATCCTACGTACATATTCTGTCGATAGAATGGACATAACATCTTTAGAGGATCATCGGCATGGAATTTCACTAAATTGAATATACGCAATATAAAATTGCATCTGACAAATTGTGCACCATTTAAACGAAATCTAACAACATTTTGTATCGAAACATTATCTAAATCTGAATAGATATCAACACAACTCATATTAATACGCAATGCGAAATTTGGTCTCAATCGCACACACCTTGGGAGTTTGGTGTCCGTTATATAGGACGAAAATATATATGGGGGATTTAGGTAAATCTGTATCTATTTCAACAGATTTTTTTTTCTTTCAAAAACACCCATACGTTAATCTAGACTTAATTAAATGCGGTATCCAAAATGTTGTGTGCATAGGACAAACATGGTGTGTTTGGTGCACCATTTACATAAAATCAGACATATATGAAGCTATATATAAATCTGAACCGATTTCAATAAAACTTTTGTCTAAATCGAACAAAAGTTGGGAGTTTGGTGCCCCAAACGAAAATATATATGGGAGCTGTATCTAAATCTGAATCGATTACTACACAATTTCGTCTTCATCGGATAAAATTTCGGATATATATATATATATTAGGTTGGGGAAAAAGAAATCCATTATTTTTATATGAACTGTAGGACTGTATTTAACATGCTTCGGAATGTCCGATGCACTGTTTTGTTGTATGATTTTTTTTTCCATTTTAAAGGCAACTTCATAGAAGTCCTGTTCTCTATTTGCAAAAAACTATAGTAGTCGCTTTCCAGAATTTTTTCCTAGATACTAATTTTTTGTCATTCAAGAAATTTGACAAATTCAAGAAAAATATGACAAGTGCTTGATGCCAAGTCCGGATTGTATGGCGGATGCATTAAAACTTTCCAACCAAGCTCCTGAAGTTTCTACCGAGTTACTGTAGATATGTGTGGCCAAGAGTTGTCCTGGTAGAACACAACACCTCTCCTGTTGGTCAATTCTGACCGTCAATTGATATCTTCAAACGGTCCAGTTGTTGACAGTATACATCAGAATTTAGCGTTTGACCATATGGAATCAACTCATAACAAGTATTCTCCTTACAGTCCCACCAAATGCATAGCAGAACCTTCCTGGCCGTTAGTCCTGGTTTGGCCACCGTTTGAGGTGCTTCACCGCTCTTTGACCACGATCGTTTTTGCACAGGGTTATCGTATGTGATCCATTTCTCATCTCCAGTCACCATCCGTTTAAGAAATGGGTCTCCACTTCTCGAATCTTCAGACTGTATTTCCAAGTTAGTTTTCTTTTCACAAAAAAATCTCACCCTTGTCTCAATTCACAAACCAAAGGCTATACACGAAATGATGATTTAAATCCTCACTATGTCTCAGCTATAGAGAACATACCAGTGTGTGTGCGTTTCTGCATCTCTTCGTATGATTGCACATAAGCAGGGTGCATTTTTAAAAAGACGAACCCAGTATTTCATTATTTTTGGCCCAAAGAGTGCTGACAGTAATCTGATGAAATGAGAGGCCTTTCCTTTGGCTGCACTTGAATCGTCAACACAGAATACCGAACAACGAACAACATGCAACGACGGCATCATTTCATTACGTTAGAAGCTTAAAAAGACCGAACCAAACACAGGCGAACACACACATACACAACATTGAAATGAAATAGAATGACTTAGGACTTAAGTTGTTGTTGTTCTTGTTGGTTCCATACTAGGCTAGATTGTTTGCTGGCTTCTGTGATGTTGTTGGTGCTGCTTTTGCTGTTATTCGGCAACAACTGATGGGCAATTTTGCTTTTGTATGGCAAGTATTTTAAATATTCAACAACGTCTTATGTGTGAATGAATGTGTGCATCTCGTTGTGTTGTGTGTGTGCGAGTGTTTGTGCAAGTGTTTGAATATGCGTCTAAAGACAAGTACTTTGAATAAATTAGCAGTCGAAACTGCAAAATGCAACGTTGTAGTTGTTGTTGGTGTTGTTGTATTGTAGTAATGCAAAGAAATGACAGCTAAAGACCCACAATTTTATTCTTTTGGTCTTTGTGTAAGAGTACTTTCGCAATCACTCGCCCCCGCACCCTGCTCACACCATACACCACTGTTCGACTTTTCGCAATGCCACAGACGAAAATGTCGACTTCGACGACGACACTACAACTACTACAACCATAATACAATTTAATTTGCATACCAAAGTCAAAATGGTTAATTGGGTAAAACGTTTAGGGGTTTTTAATTAAAAATTTAAGAAACTGAACGAACGAAACGAAATTACCTCGTTCGCTTTTCGCAGTGGTTGGTTTGTAGTAAAGAAAATTGATTTTTCTCGTTGGTGTTTTTTTTTTTCTTTCTTTTTCAGTAACTATGAGTGTGTGCTTGAGATTTGTAATAGTGGTGTAGTGCAGCAACTGTAATATAAAATATTTAAATCGGCAAAGCATATGCATATTTAAAAAGATTATTAGATTAAAAGTTATATGCCAACACTTTTTGCATACTTTTAGGGGCGTTGGGTGCTTAAATGAAATCAAAACATGTGTTTTTGGGGACTAATAAAGATATTTTGCATGGTAGAGTGTGGAATTCTTATATAGTAATAAAATCTGTTATTGGCTAATGAAACTCTAAAAGTGGGTTACTATTTATATTTTGAGACTAGTAGTTCCATTTTTGTCGATTTTAAGAATGTCTTGGAGGATTTTTTTCTTTATATACAAAAACATTTATGCCATATTATCTTAGAAGTGCTCGATGAAAATATTTTTTCCTAAAGTCCAAAATGATGATCATTTTAACAAGTGAAAAAGCGTTAGATTCGGCCGGGCCGAACTTTGGATACTTTCCACCATAGATATACTGACAGGTACTTGAAATGAAAATATAGGGAACATACCAAAAAATGGACCTATTCCGACATATCTACAATCCGATTATGTAAACAATAATTTTTAATAGAAAATTATACCCTCAGCCTTATGGCTAATTAGTGTGTATACACTTTCACAAGGTGAAAATGTGCCTCATCGAAATATTGGTTCTAGACCCCATGTTTCTTGTGACCAAATCCGTTTCAGAAAAATTTGATTTGATCAAAACTTAGTTCAAGCCCCAATTTGGGGAATATCGGTCCATGCCTTCTGGTGCCTCCCACACAGGGGCTACGGCTAAGAATAAATGCGGGCTATAGTTCACATATAGTTCATTATCGAACCGTACGTTCTAGTTTTTTATCTCGATATCCTTCGCAGGTGAAATGATTACAACAGAGTGTTAGAACCAAACCCAAAACGCGGAAAAATCAGATAATTATATTAATATAAAAAATGGGGTTATATGGGGACTACGCCTAAAAGGGGTTGACTATTAATAGTTTTTGGTAGGGAGATTTGTTTCCATATACGGCTACAAAATACCAAATTTCAGTGATTTCCGTTGAAAAACGCGCTCAACAACCTCCAAATGCCGAAATTTGGGGGTACCTTTATATGGGGGCTACCAGAAAAAAATGGACTTATATTTATAATTTTAAGTGGAGATATTTGGTACCCAATAAGAACCCAATATACCAAGTTTCAGCGAATTCGGTTGAAAAACGCGTTCAAGAACCCCAAAATACCGAAATTTGGGGTACCCTTACACCAGAAAAAAACGGACTTATATTTATAATTTTTAGTGGAGATATTTGGTACCCAATAAGAACCCAATGTACCAAATTTCAGCGAATTCGGATGAAAAACGCGCTTAAGAACCCCAAAATACCGAAAATTCGGGGTACCCTTATATGGGGGGCTACCAGAAAAAATGGACCTATATTCATAATATTGGGGAGTGATTTGGAACCTATTTAGAACTCAAATTACTAAGTTACAGCTAATTCGGTGGAAAAATACGACCAAAACCCCCAAAATACTGAAAATTAGGAGGTACCGTTATATGGGGGCTACCAGAAAAAGTGGGCCTATATTTATAATTTTTTGTGGCGATATTTAGTACCCAATAAGAACCCAATGTACCAAATTTCAGCGAATTCGGTTGAAAAACGCGCTCAAGCACCCCAACATGGGAGCTATGCCTAAACGTGGACCGATATATCCCATCTTCGAACTTGACCTGCCTGCAGACAAAAGACAATCTATGCTAAATTTTGGCGTTCTATCTCAATCCGTATAGACGCTAGAGTGATTACAACAGACAGACGGACAGACGAACATGCTTAGATCGTCATAGAATTTTACGCTGATCAAGAATATATATACTTTATAGGGTCGGAAATGATTATTTCGATGCGTTACAAACGGAAAAACAAAATTAATATACCCTCCATACTATGGTGGAGGGTATAAAAAGGGGTGGTTAATTTCCGTCAATTTTAAATACACTTAAACCAAGGCATGTTGTTTGCTCCATTCATTTTTTTATTATTTTTTTTTTTTTCATTCGTATTTCATGAATAGTTCGTTCATTAGAAAGAATTTTTCAAAATGACTTAAAGACAATGAGACGTCTCATATGATCTTCCAGGGAAAACTTCCTGAAGAAAAACAATCAGTATAAAGGTTAAACACATAAAATGGCTTCAGGAAGGGAGATGGAAGGTCTTCTACTAAAATATCAATACGTTTTTCCATATAAGGTCACAAAATCCCTAATGACCGGCATAAGATAACAATAGTTTGTCGCATAGAATATAGAATTTAGTGAAACAAAGGAAAATACGAGTGGTTCTCTTATAAAACGTTTTAGCGGAAATGTATTATACGATGCGTATAAATAATGTCGGCAATCATACGCATGAGTGTTCCCATTATCGGATTTTATGTAAAAAATTAGATTGAATTAAAAATGAGGTAAATTTTTGCAAATAATCGTCTGTAAGTTCTATAATAAAATATGCCAATTTTACAGCGTTTAACTTGAGCTCTGACTTATGTATATAACATTTTGTCGAAATCGGTTAGAGTTTTGAAATAGTTCCCCTAGATATTTCCAAAGGGTCCAAATGTCCGAAACCTAAAATGGCTACAGGAAGGGGGAGGAAGGTCTTCTATTAAATAATCAGAAGGTTTTTCATATAAGGTCATAAAATCATTCCTCTTGAAGATATAGCCGATTTATTGTGTTAGCATCAAGTGAAGGCAAGAGTGATTCTCAAACTTTAAAGGCATTTTTCTCAAGCAGTGAAAACTAAAACTAATAATCCAATCAGTTCCAAATTTTGACACGATTCTCTGGGAGTGTATAGCTCTCGTATGAACTAGTATAAAGACAATCGGTGCAGATCTTCCTAATTTTTCAACTTGGTTTGTGATAAAAAAGAGGCGATTTTCTAAAATTATTTTTCAAAGGTCCGCCATTTTGTTAATTTTTGAGCGAAGTCAATAATCCTAGTTCATACGAGAGCCAGTCATGTACTCTTTCGAACACCGTTGGAATTTTCGAATTCCGATGTTCCAGTGGTTCACCCAGAACGAAAGTTCTGTCACAAGCCAGCTAAGCAAAAGTAAGTAAGATGTTCCACCATCAAAAATAAGAAATTTTCTTTAATCCAATAAAACAACAACAAAACAATAACACAAACATTTTGTAAATAATTTATTATTATTTTTGTTTTAATTCTTCAAATATATATCTGCAATGTTACAAACCCTAACAAACATTGATATTGATTTACCAGCCCATTGAAAATTTTGAAAATTTAAAATCGAGAATGGGGGGTTCCCTTGAAGAAAAAATATTTCTAAAAGCAAGATTTTTATCCGTATTAGTCCTTAAAAACATTCTGAATAAATCCAATATTTTTTATCAAATAATCCTTAAAAATGTTTCGTCGTTCTATATTTTTTTTTTTTAAATTTTAAAAGACTTAACTTTCATACATTTCTTAATTAAAAACGAATCCCTTAATTAAATCATTAAATTTGATAACTAAAAACTCACATCAAATAAAACCTATAATTATTTTTTTTATAATTTATTACATTTTTTATTGAAACCGGTTTAATATATTCTCACATTCATTCAATGACACAGAGGAAGACCAAACCCACAAACGAAAACCAATACCACCACACACACACTCGCACCCAACACTTGGCTAACCACTTCCGGTTGTTGTAAAACTCCATGCTTGTTGGTTAAGCAAGGCAAGCAGCAAACACGGCAACCGGAACAATAAAATCATCCACTCGGTGAAGAAGTGACATTCAAATTATGTCATAAAAATACAATAACAAAAACAACAACAGCTCAAGTGTTGTATATGAGTTAAATAAAAAAGAAGGATGACATGATATTAAAATCCAAAAATATTCAAAACTGAAATTACAATGCTGAAAGTTAACAGAACAAGTAATTTGGTTTTGAAAGGATACTATAAATATATATGGGAGAGCAACAAACCTTAATGGCAATAAATACAAATGTATGAGTGTGTGTGCGACTGAATGTCGCAGAGTTTGGAGGGTGTGTATGTGTATGTCAGTGGAGAAGTGTAAAATTTAAAATTTATTGTTTTTCAGTCATAATTGCTGTTGAAATGAAGCTTGGCAACAACAACAACAAGAACAACAATAAAAAAGTTTCACATTACCGAACGCCATGAGAGTATCAAAATTACTACTACTACCACCAAAACCAGCTCTATTCCTATTAGAACTATGATGAGTACAAGGACAGAACCCCTTCCCCTTACGTTGGTCCCTCTTCCCCTCCATATTTTCGTTCACAAATATAATAAAAATTCTACAGAATGAAACTTTGTAAGAGTTTGAAGTGACAGTTATGAGTAGTTTGAATATCAGCATTGTTTGTTTGGTTCTCTGTCTACTGGTTCGTCTGTCAACAACACACCCAATATGGAAAACAATGCGAAAAAGGTAGTGGTGGTAATGGTAGGGGACACCTTTTTCACTTCAGATATTTTCTGTTGCACAACATCGTTATGGAAAATTGTAAACAACAGGTATTCATTCTAATAGGATACTTGCCCAAGTTTTGGTCATGTTATTGACAATGTTGTTTAGGGTGTGGCATTTTGTTGACGTTGTTGTTGCCGCTGCTACTGCTGTTAGTGTTTAAAGGTATTTCAATGTAATGACACCAAAAAAGTTGGCGGTTATCTATTTCCATTGACAAAGGGCCCTTCCTGTTGTAAATATTTCTACACAACAACAACAACAGCAACTACTGCTGAACGTTTGCTTATTCATACCTTGGGGAAAATTTGTCTTCCATTATGACGATAGGAAACTTTTTTAATTGTTATTTGTAATGTTAATACCTTTGTTTGTCTATGTACATACATATATACATATTTTTGCGACACAGGCAAATGTCTGGCACTCATACACTTTAAACAAATTATTGAAAAACAAAATTAAAGACTTATTCAGAGTTAGAGTTTTTTGTGCAAAATCTTTAAAAATGCATTTGGGGCAATATTTGTCTGAAAATAAATAAAAGTGATATTATTAAGGCAAAGTTAAATTTTTTTCCTAAGACCTTCAGGATCTACTTGCCTGCAATTTTTCAAGGATACACAGATTTATAACAGTTACTTTGCAGTACTATATTCACAAATGTAAGGAGGTGAAAATATATCAACCCAGTTGCAATAAAAACCAGTAAGGAAAGCAGTAAAGTCGGACGGGACCGACTATATGATACTCTTCACCACTACGGGTATATTAAACAGGACTATTAACATGAAATTGGATGAAATAAAATATGTGATATTTATCTACATGTGAATCTACCTAGATCTATCCATAAAGTATGTAAATCGACTTCAAACAAATAAAAATAGGTCATCCGTTGGGCTATGTCTGTACTTCTACAAAACCCAACTACGTAATTCTATGCTCAAGTTTGTAAGTTGTGCAAAATTTGATGTCGATCTGACTAACATGAGGAATTTGATGCCCAATTTACTTGAAATCGGGCAAAAAAATATATATGGAAGGTCTATCCAAATTTTAAGCGATTTCAAACAAACTTGTCACAGGTTAGGTTATACAAATTTCAGAACGTTTTGTTCCTATTGGTTCCTTGGTGCGTCAATCACTTAAAATCAATTTAAATTAAAAGGGAGCTATATCTAAATCTGAACCCATTTTCACGAAACAAGGCAGATATCACTCTAGGCTCAATTCAGTACGTTATGCCAAATTTCGTGCAAATCGAAGGATATATAGCGACTTTGGTGCACCATTTACATGAAATCGGACGAAGCTATATATGTGAGCTATATAGAAATCAGTACCGATTTTCTCGAAACTTGGCGGACATCACTCTAGGCTCAATTCAGTACGTTATGCCAAATTTCGTGCAAATCGAAGGATATATAGGGACTTTGGTGCACTATTTATATGAAATTGGACGAAACTATATATGGGAGCTATATCTAAATCAGGACCGATTTTCACAAAACTTGGCAGACATTATTCTAGGCTCAATTCAGTACGTTATGCTAAATTTCGTGCAAATCGAAAGATATATAGGGACTTTGGGGCAACATTTACATTAAATCGGACGAAACTATATATGGGAGCTATATAGAAATCTGGACCTATTTTCTCGAAACTTGGCAGACATCACTCTAGGCTTAATTCAGTACGATATGTCAAATTTCGTGCAAATCGAAAGACATATGGGGACTTTGGGGCACCATTTACGTGAAATAGGACGAAACTATATATGGGAGCTATATCTAAATCTGGACCGATTTTCTCGAAACTTGGCAGACATCACTCTAGGCTTAATTCAGTACGATATGTCAAATTTCGTGCAAATCGAAAGACATATGGGGACTTTGGGGCACCATTTACATGAAATCGGACGAAACTATATATGGGAGCTATATAGAAATCTGGACCGATTTTCTCGAAACTTGGCAGACATCACTCTAGGCTTAATTCAGTACGATATGTCAAATTTCGTGCAAATCGAAAGACATATGGGGACTTTGGGGCACCATTTACATGAAATCGGACGAAACTATATATGGGAGCTATATCTTAATCTGGACCGATTTTCACGAAACTTGGCAGACATAATTCTAGGCTCAATTCAGTACGTTATACCAAATTTGGTGCAAATCGAAAGATATATAGGGACTTTGGTGCACCATTTACATGAAATCGGACGAAACTATATATGGGAGCTATATCTAAATCTGGACCGATTTTCACGAAACTTGGCACATATCATTCTAGACCTAAATGATTAGGCTGTACCAAATTTCGTGCAAATCGAGAGATATATAGGGACCGTTTACATTAAATCGGTAAAATATATATATGGGAGCTATATCTAAATCTGAACCGATTCTTCCCAATTTCAATAGGGTTCGTCCTTGGGCCGAATAAGTGACCTATGCCAAATTTCATCCAATTCGGATCATAAATGCGACCTGTACTTTGTTTACAATTTAACATGCACAGACAGACACTCAAGTTTAGGATTTGTTAAAAATATTTATTCACGGACCTATAAATTTTAAGATTAAAAAAAATATTTTTTTTGTTATTTGAATTTTGCTATTTAAGGGAAGTGATCATTTGAAATGTTGCCAGACCACTTAACGTTCTGAGCCATCAACACACCTCCAAAACGGTTGCACAAAAACATGTGTATACCATGGAAGCAATTGTAGGTGTGTGGATTAATTATCCATTGCTACAACAAAAATCTGCTTTGAAAAGGACTGTTCCTAGAATGAAGACAAATGTCGAACTTTGACAAATTTGATTTAATTCGCATATGCAAGTTTCGCATCAGGGCGGAATAAATACAAGTTATAATATAAATAACGAGCGTCGATTGTTATACCCTTCACTGTCTGTGGCGCATGGTTTTACCTTGTGCATATGTTTGTAACAGACAAACGGAATCGAAATCGACCCACGGTTCTTTGAGTAGATTCATGCATGTCCGTCTGCCCATATATACTTCTGAACAAAGTACAGGTCGCATTTATGATCCGATTTTGATGAAATTTGGCAAAAGTCACTTATTTAACCTGAGGACGGACCCTGTTAAAATTGGGAAAAATCGCTTCATATATAGCTTCGTCCGATTTTAACTAAATGATGCACCAAACACCAAATATTTGTCCGATCGAGACAACATTTTGTACAGCGTAGTAAAATGGATCCATATCAATGGATCCATAACTGAACCGTATCAGTTTTAGATATAGCTCCCATACATAGTTTCGTCTGATTTTATGTAAATGGTGTATCAAACTCCCGATATTCGTCCGATTGAGACAACGTTTTGCACAGCGTGCCGAATTAGGCCCGTTTTTATGTCCGTAAATTTTCGTTGAAATCGGTTTATATTTAGATATAGCTCTCATATTCAGATCCTTCCGATTTTATATAAATGGTGCACCAAACTACCAATATTCGTCCGATTTAGACAACATTTTGCCCAGAGTAAAGAATTAGGTGCAGTTTGATGAGTGTAAAGTTCCGTTGAAATCGGTTCAGATTTATATATAGATCTCATATACAGATCCGTTCGATTTTATGTAAATGGAGCACCATTTACATAAAATCCAATATTTCTTCGATTAAGACTAAATTTTGCAACAGTGTACAGTGTCTGTGATTTTTTATTGAAATCTATTCTGACCTAGATATAGCTTTCATATATAGTTTGCACCGAGGCAGAGAGTATTGGATTGAAATTTGTTTAAATTAAGTTCAAGTTTATATATAGCTTAGGTTGATCAATTAGGTCCAAATTTATATACAGCTCCCTTGCATAATGTTGCTCGATTTCGTACACCAACAAAACCAAATCTACCCGATTGACATAAAATTGTTCGATGATTTCAGAATGTCTTGTGTATAGTTTTTTTTATTGGTTCAAATATCTACGTAGGTCACAAATTTAATCTCGCCCGATTCCGATGGGTCTCTAAAGATGTTATGTCTGTTCTATGTACAGGATATTATACTTATCAGAACCTCTTTTATTTGCGGGACATTGAATTAAAAAAACGTTTCAAGGCCATTTCACAGTTTATAAATAACTTCAGTAGTGTTGGCGGTTTATTTGGGATACCATTTGTATTTTGTTTTTGCAAAATAGTCAGGCTGAATCCCGGTTTGTTGTTTTTATAAAAACAACTATTTATTAGTGGGGAATGTATGACATTGTTTGCCGAGGGGTAAGGCAGGAAAGACTATAGTTTCGGATCACGCCACTGATCCTCATCAGATCCCTTAGATTTTTGTTGGTATATTCTCCTTAGAAGCTATTGCTTCTATACAAAAAACCTTTCATACCCAAATGTCTCTTGTAACAAAGTAGTAGTACAAAGTACTTACTGGCCAACGACATAAACTGCATGAGAATTTCGCTGGTGCCTCACTTCGAAGTTAACAAGGCA
This sequence comes from Musca vetustissima, assembly GCF_032173495.1. Taxonomy (NCBI): domain Eukaryota; kingdom Metazoa; phylum Arthropoda; class Insecta; order Diptera; family Muscidae; genus Musca; species Musca vetustissima. Next base: position 4,016 of record NW_026883297.1, on the reverse strand, counting down.
TTTACAAATAAAATTTTTAGGGACATTTCACAAGCTTAGGATTTTCCAATAATTTTTATTCAGGGGTTTCCAAAAATGTTTTTTAAGGACTTGTCACTAGCCCAGATTTTTTAAATATTTTTTAAAGACCTCTCAAAAGCTAGGACTTTTCAAAAGCTAGAACTTTGACATTTTGCACTGGCACTACTGTTACATCTAGTATAGTTGGTGTTTAAGCGAGAATGCTATTTAAAATGGTTAAATAGTTAGCCTTTAATTTGAAAGGCCGTAGCCGTTGAAATCTGTCTACTCCTTTTTATTACACCCTTGTAATAGTATGAGGCTGACAGATTTCAACGGACTTTTGTTTACATTTTGCTATTGCGCCACCTTTAGGCATCTATGTGTCAACAAACAAACATTGTTATTAACTTGAGCTTTCGTTGTTAACCTACTGGCCACACATATTGTTGTGATCGATCACCAGCGCTTAAATAGTAAGCCATCGTACATATTGTTGTACATTAAAGGTAATATCGTTACCAACAAATAAATATCGGCATTGGTCGAACCTTTTACTAATAAAACTATCGTGTTTTATTTATTCTTATTTACATATCTTTATTTTTGCTCACGAGTACGCATTGGGCGTACTGACTCTATTGGGAGACTTTCGATTGCACTGTACCTGCCAACCACCCAAGTCCCTATAGTGCGAACTTAACATTTGGTCCTTCGAGCCGGATACGGATTGGCTTCTTTTGGATAAGACCATTGGCTTGCTGCAATTACAGTCCACAGCATAAATATTATATTAATTATTGGTACGTATAGTGCAGTGAGCAAAAATAATAACAACAAAGTGTTTCGTTTGTTTGTGTGGCCGTCATTACAACGCGTCGCGTATTCCCTCCTTTTGTTGACGATCGGTCAAAGTCCATTTGAGGACAGTCATAAGGGAACATTGTAAACAAAACAAAATAAGAAATTTCTATTCTATTTTTTCTCTAAATTCGTAGAGTAATTTGTTCTTGTAAACTTCGTTGAAGAACATCGCTTTTATTCTATCTCCTTTCGTATCGATCATATTGTTTTGCATATTTTCGGTTACAAAAATATACAATAATATATTCATATATACGCGTGTGACATACGTACGCTTACAGCCTATTCGTGGCTGCCTAATTGTTGATTTACACACGTACGTATTGTTACATATTCCAGCATCGTCGCTTTGTTGTTCTGGCTAGTTGGTCAGCCAGTCACTTGCATGCGAATAGATATACACACGCATGTAAGCATACATATTACATTTTCGCATATTCCCTTTTCTGTTTTGTCCGTTTTATTGCACGGTCTCCGGCCAGTGTATTATTACACAGTCCCCGGCTGGTATATTAGTACAGTGACACATAATATTATATTTTATGGTAAATATAATATTTGTGCCAGGGAATAATATTTACATAATTTTGGACATTTTAAAATCCAGTGCACCCTACAATCGGTCAATTGGACTTTTGTGTAGTGTAGGGTGCATATTAAGCATATCGTTGCATATAAATAATTTATTGGATTTAAAATATTTATTTGCGTTTTACTGTGATTATTGTTGCAAATTAAAATTTAGTGGATTTGACTTACAATCGGTCAATTGGGCTTTCGTATTGTTCGTGGTGTATATACAGCATATCGTTGGCTATTTTTAGTCGATTTTATATACTTGTTTAAATTGTATTTTGCATATAGTTGCAAATTAAAACATTTATTGATTTTTTAATATCTACTAATATTTGTTGAACATTTTAACAATAGTTCGCTACAATCGGTAGCTGGTTTGTTCGATTTAACCCTTTCTACGTTACAATCGGTAACTGTTTATTGGATTTTCTGTCGCAATTGGTACTTGCCTTTTTATTTTAATCTTTTTTATTGTCGATTTTTCTGATTTTATTGAAATCAATATCTTATAGTAGATTTTTATTGATTTTTTGAATCGATTATATTTAGATTTTAGTGATAGCTAGGGAGTTTAGATTTAAATTTGGCAATCTACTCGGCTATTTGGCTCTTAAAATCTTATTTGGTTCTTAAAATCTTAATTTTTTTGGAAATTTTCGTTCCTTTTATAATAATTTTGAATTATTGTTTGTCTGTTTTTATATATTTTCGTTCAAATTTCATTTGATTTCGATATTTCCTTTGCGTTTTCACTGTCTTTTCCTAAATTATAGAATTATTTCGTATTTTTGGTTATTTTGGTAAAATGGCTTTCACTCCTATGAACTTATTCATTCGTGCTTCCAACTCTATGGTGAGATTCGCTGCACACTTCGGTGCATTGAAGGAAGACGAATTAGATATTTATGATCTTGAAGTTAGGAGTGAGGAAATTAAAAAATTGTGGAAATCAGTCGAGGAAACTTTTAATAATTGTCTCTCCCACGTAGAAAATCCTGAAGATCTCGATTCATTGTATAGCCAGTATGCGGTCTCGTCAAAAGAATATATGCATTGTTCATCAGTTATAAATCGATTGTTATTTAACATCAGAGGTTCTAATAAATCATCCCTGAATTCTTCTTCGAGCAATTCAGTAGTGTCGGTAACGGAGCATCCCGACAATATTCTTCCGGGAACTCTCTCAGTTGATGCCACCGTTAAAAACGTGAGCTCGTCGTCCCAAACTTCTTGTGATGTGGGAACGCAGGCATCTAGCTCCACAATTTTGAATATTGGGAATTCTAGAATAGGCCAAAGCTTTACCGTAGATCCTCCAAACACAGATAACCTTCATAATCTTGCGATTCCTCCCTGCAATATCGACATTTTCAGTGGAGATATTCTTAATTGGCCCACATTCAGAGATTTGTTTAGTGCGGTATATATTAATAACTCCCGATTGACAGACATTGAGCGTCTATGTCATCTGGTGAGTAAAACTAGTGGTGAGGCTCGAGAAATCGTCTCGAAATTTCCTTTGACTCATCGGAGTTTTGAACCTGCGTGGAATGCCTTGAATTCCACTTATGATAATCCACGTCTTATTGTTCATAGCCATTTGAAAATGTTGTTTGGCCTTCCTGTGCTGGATCAGGAAAGTAGTTCAGGACTTAAGTCACTTCAACGCGGAATTAATAGTTGTCTTTCCGCAATGGCAATTTATAACATACCAACGGAAAATTGGGATCCGATCGTGGTATTTCTTTGTTTGCAAAAATTGCCCAAAATAACACATGTATTATGGGAGCAAAATGTAAAATCAAAATCGTCTCTTTCATCTTGGAAAGAGTTAGATGCATTCTTGACAGAGAGAATTCGAACTCTTCTGTGTTTGCATGAAATGAGAAATGTTAATATTGTCTCACATTCGAAGAATAGAAAAAGTTCCTTTTCACCTCCATGTGCAACTTCAACTCCTCGTTCGTCCTCTGATTCTTGTTGCGTTCTTTGTTCAGAGCAACATACACTATATTATTGCTATCGGTTTTTAAATTGTACACCTGCCGATAGATTTAAATTGGTCAAGAGGCATCGTTTGTGTGTAAATTGTCTTCGTAGGGGACACGAAGTCAAAAATTGTAACAGTCGTACTTGTCGGAAGTGCAATCAGAGACATCATACTCTATTGCACAGAGATAGCTCTATTGTGAGCACTCCGAGTCAGATGGTGAGTCGCACAAACTCCAATTTATCGTCTTCCGCTCCAGCTTTTCGACCACGCAATTTAAATGTTCATAATAATCGTTCGCCTTGTTCCACTGTGATTGATACACCCGCATCGGTCGGCACTGCTATTCGACAGACCTTTCACGCCACGCAGAACAAAGCAGTTCTATTGGGAACAGCCATGGTCAATATTGTTAACCATGGTGCTTGTTTTCCTGCTCGAGCGTTAATAGATCCGGCTTCTGAGTCGTCCTTCATTTCTGAACGACTTCAGACGAAATTGAAATTGCCGGTTAAACCCACAATTTCGACAATTCGTGGAGTAAATAGTACTGTTGCCACAACTTGTCGAAAGATATGTTCATTTA
>NW_026883296.1:0-48694 GCF_032173495.1 Musca vetustissima | reverse complement strand
ACAAAGTTGAATTTCCTAGTAGGAAATCCTGGACTAGTGGCTCCCTACCTCTGCCAGATCTGTCAATCTTCACAGACGGGTCCAAGATGGAGGAAGGCACAGAACTCATATAAACTCAACAATGACTGTAGCGTTTTTCAAGCAGAGATTCTCGCAATCACGAAAGCGGCCGAGATAGTAAAAGCACTTAATGCCGACATTACGGGACCGGTGACTATTTATGTAGATAGTCAGGCGGCCCTGAAGGCGGTGAAGTCGCATACTATAAACTCGAAAGCAGTTCATGATTGTAAGACCGCTCTGAATGATATACGACAGATCGTTGGGCTATGCTGGGTTCCAGGACATAACGACATTGAAGAGAATGAGATAGCCGACGAGCTTGCTCGATGGGGGTCACAGTCGTACAGTCTTCTGATTGAGAGATCTGTGAAACCCCCCATTAGCTATTTCATTGGCAGAATCCGTGCGTTTCATTGCGAGGTAGTCGGTAACAGATGGCTAAGGGAACCTGCTTGCAGAATCTCTAAATCTATCTGGCCAGGATTCTCTCGTAAAAGAACGTCTTCGCTGCTGGAACACTGCAAGAGGGAGATCAAAATCGTTGTGGGGATTATTACTGGTCACTGCAAAGTTCGATCTCTCACTTCTAAGTGGGACTCCAGTGGAGAGGATTACTGTCGTCTATGTGAGGACGAAGAAGAACTGGAAACAATTGAGCACATCCTCTGCAAATGTCCATCGCTGATCAGCAGAAGACATAAACAGTTTGGATAGTCTTCTTCTCAAAAATATACCCTAACCAAATTCTAGGCTTTGTCAAAAAATTGATTTGGCTAAAATAATCTCTCTTCCGCCCCCTTCCTCTTACTATTTTTCTCTCTATTCTTCCACTATCTTTTTTCTTTTCTTTATAGGTACACTTATACATAAAGGATGATCACAATGGACATAGTTTCCGAGTGGACGGTTGTTACAACAACCGAACATCCCTTACCTAACCTAACAAGGCTTGGATTTTTTTAAATGCTTTGATTTAAAAAAAAATAATTTTTCAAGAATCCAACAAATTTCTCATTCTTTTTTACGAACTAAGGTTGAATGATTTCCAATGTGTGGATTTTTAAAAATAGTTTTTTTTTTCAAGGGCTTGGATTTTTTATACAATGATCACAAATTCAAAAACAAAATATTAAATATCATAATTTATTACAAAATTTGTGCTAAATTCGAGATTAATAAAAATTTATATTATATAAAAAATACAAATATTAAAAATAAAATAAAAAAAATTATAAGATTAAAACTAATGGAGGGATTATTATTTAATAAAGTATTCACAAATCTCAACATGGTTTATGAAAAAATAATTATAAAAGAAAAATATCGTCAACGTGTATGGCTATATATCTGGAGCAATAAACTACAAACTTACAAAATAGTTCATAATACTCATATCAAATAAGAAAAAGGGAATGCATTTCTTTTTTTTAGTCATTCTCTCAAATACAATTCTTATGAATCTTCAATTTTCATTAATTTATATAACATTCTTGTGTCTTTGCGATCTTTCCATTCAAGCGGATGTATGCTCTTCAAGTGTGTGTACAACGATGAACTGTAACGAAATGTTTCACTGCAGTAGAGGCAACGATACAATTCCTGACCGGTGTGTGTGGCCATGTGCTCCTGCATACAACGACGCGCCTTAAAGGTCTTATCACACAGGGGGCATTTGTGGCAAGTAGGCGATTTGACATTATTGCCACCGGCTCGCATCGAATGTGTATAGTACATGTGACGATATAGATGTCGGCTGGAGCTGTAGGCACGATTGCATAGTTGACATTTAAAGGCATTCGGATCCAAATGCAGTTGCATGTGATCGGCTAAATGCCAACGTTGTTCCAACTTTAGTTGACAACATTCAACGTAGAATGGTGCCTGCGGATGTTCCAAGTGAAAATGCTGTTGTAGCAGCGTGTAGGTGGGATATTGGCCATAGCAGACCACACACTCTAAATTTGGTTTCCAGCGGGCAATAATTTCATCTAATTCTTTGGCAGATTTTTTGGATATTTTTGATTTGTTCAATGAATCTGGGGTACGACTGTCCATGACACCAACACCGCCGCCATTTCCACCACCATCAGCACCACTTTCATTACCCTCAGAGTGTTTGGAAATTTTATGTTTTAACAAGGCTTTGGATGTATTACAAACCCGACCACATATTTCACATTTAAATGTGTTGGGATCCAGGTGGACTCGTGCATGTTCGGCTATCGATGAACGTGTAAACAATTTTCGTTGACAACATTCTATGTGTGATTTCTCCTGGGGATGTACTTCCTTAAAATGTTCTCCCAAATGGGCCACATTTGCCACCACAGCATTGCAGAGAGGACAATTTAGCGTTGAACGCCATTTGGTTATATATTGATCCAATATTTCGCTGGGTGTACGATTTCTTGAATTCTCCTGTTGGACAGGTGGCGCTTGGCGACTAAAGAACTGATGCATATGTTCCAACATGGTATTTTCACCCATAAAATTATTATCACCACTTGTATTCAATTGTACCGATAACATTTCGGCAGCTGCCATTGATATATCTTCATCGCCACCATAATCCATATCAGAATGTGAACTATCATCCTCTTGATTTATTTCATCTTCTGTAAGGTCAATGGGTGTAATACTAAGCTCTGGATTTAGACCAGATTTTTGTACGCCCATATTGAATTCACCATTTTGGGCCTTTATCATGTCGACAATGGATTTAACATAGAGTTTGAAATTATTTTCATTAATTTGATTTTGTACGGCATCATCGTTATCATCAGAATTTTTGTAATTATTTTCTTTATCACATTGTAATGCCTCAAAGGGGTTTATGACTGCGTCATCACCATCTTCGTTTTTAATTGAATTTGCAGCTGCTTCCTCATCTTTTTCCTCCTCTTCAAAATCTTGTTTTACAGGCAACGGCAAAACCTCTTCATCTTCGGTTTCCTTTTCCGTTTCACCTTTTAGTAGTGTGGATTGGGCCAATAATATGGATTTTTGAAAATTATCAAATTCGCTTATTTGTCGCCAACATTCCGAGCACATCACCTTCAGGGGACTTTCATGTATGGGTTCCAAGAACTGTTGGAAAAAAATAATACAATTAATAAGTGTTTTTTGTAATAATTAATTCTACTTACCATGGTGTGGAAATACTTAATAGTTGTTTGATAAACCTCCATTTTAAATTGATCATTTTCATCGTAGAGTTCTACGAAATCTGTACAACTATTTATACATAAACGGCACCAGTTGAGGTGCGACATTTTCGATGGCATTAATGTTTGGAACGGCGTCTTCAGGACGTAAAATGTTTGTTCTGTAAAGAAATAAAAAAGAGAAATATAAACACTATAGATATGAATAATAAGCAAAAAACTTATATAACTGTCAAGATAAAAATGTTCTTAAAAATTGCCTAACGTAAAAACTTTTCTCTCGGATATTCTTAGCTGAGCCCAGAAAAAAAAAAATAAATTTCGCAAAAATCTTTAAATATAGATCCATGTTTCGATATAGATGTATTCTATATATAGCTTTGAGAAATTTTAAGGCACTTCGAAGGCTTTTTCCGACATGAATGTATAAAATTTGTTATGTCAGTTTCCCAGAGAATTGAAAAACTCTTCGCCCATATAAAAATCTGGCCGATTTTAAGCATTTTTAAGGCCCACCTCATGTTAGAGGGTACAACAAGTTCTTCTCGGTTGTTGTAACAACTTAAATGTAAACTAGTACTTCTTACTTATTGCTTTGTTCCGACTCATATGTTTTAAAATTCCGAAAGGTTGCAATTTGTTGAAGAGATTCAATATATCGTGTGGCCCCAGGTTCACATGCTTGGTATGTGTTAGACATGATGACTATGGGAATTGAGGGCATAATTTCAGTGCTAAGAATACAGTTGTTGTAACAGTTTGGCTGCCTCGTTTTCCCAGAAATAGCACAATGACATAACAATTTATTTGCGAATGGGTGACTGCTATTCAATTGAAAATGGTATCGGATGCTTAATTTGCATGATAAGTTTGGATAATGGGTAGGATGATGGGTTTTTATTTGAAGTGATGGGATTAATGTGTAGTGGTCTTAGCCACAGATCAATGAGACGATGATCTGTGGGTTGAAGTGGACATGCAAATAAATGACCTGTAACATGCGGATCTTGACTGCAAATGGATCTTGATTTAAACGAATTTAGAATGACTGATCATCATGATCGGTTCTTGTCTGAGTTCTCAACGATTTAGGCAGTGACAATCGGTCGATGTTAGATGAAAAAACTTTCTGGATGTCGTTGCTATATCCCTTGACGTCCTTCCAAATGTGTCGAGGGGATGGACGCTGAACCACTACATGATGGTTGGGATGCGTGTACAGATGACATGTCTGTTGAGCAACACGTTATGTAGCTGCACCGACAGTATCCTTGCCTCCCGATGCAGATGACGAGTGAGGATCATCTGCATCGTAAACTTAATTGGACCGCAAAAGTGTCTGGTCTATTGCTTTATTAGAAGTATTTTTTGCCAGACCCTCAGGTGGTGTCGGTCTGTGACTTGAGAACCTTTTTTCTACTTCTCACATTATGACATACGGCAGTTGTTGTTGTAGCAGCTTGTACTGCTGTGTATTTCTCCTATTTTCTTTAACCTTGTTCTGCTTCTAACTCCAAGTTCAGGAAGGTTGCGACCTGTATCGGTTGAGTCCAAAGAGAAGATGGGGTTAGGGGAGTGGGTTTGGCTGGCCAATTGAATAGGTGTAGCGTGTCATGTGGTCCGTTACCACATGCCGGCAGATATTGTCGACCTCTCCATCAGTTCGTGCCCAGTATGAATTGAGGCGGCTACACCATCCAGATCTTAGTTGTGCCAAGACCACTCTGGTTTGTCGAGGCAGCTATCATAGGCGGATGGTCTCCGAGGATGGTATTCACACGATATTCTTGAATTGCTTCCTCAACTGCATCCGTGTGAATACGATTCAATCCTGCTTGATAGGCCTGTTGATCTAGAGGCTTCCTTTTGTACCTTTGGACCTCTCTCTTCAGATCATGGAGGTCCCTCCTGACATGCCTAGGTGGTGGGTGCCTATCCATTAGGTAACAGTTTGGATGGCTACTCGTATAACACCCAAGCAGATATTGCATCGACAACATCTTGCTGTGTTGACGCACATTACCCAATGAATATTAATAATTTTTAGTAGGCAAATGTGATAGCCAAAGTAAATCCAAATTACCATATTATAGCTGATTCAGTTGAAAACGTGTCTAGAATTCTCCAAAATACAAAATAATGGGGGTACCTTAATATGGGGGCTACCCTAAAAAGTGTACCAATTCGGTTGAAAATCGTGTCAAAAATCACCAAAATACCGAAAATTCGGGGGTAAAGTATAATATGGGCGCTATAAAAAACGTGGACCGATATACGCCATTTGCAATATCAACCACATCCTGCGCAAAATGTCAAAGCTATACCTTAATTGTGATCAACAGACAGACGGACATGCATAAATCGACGTAGAATTTCCACGATCTTCGAAAGTGCTTAGTTGTTCAGAATGTACATTAGGCATATTGGGCTATGTGGATTTACAAGGGTTGTGCTTTAATAATTTGTATTTTTATATCGAAGTTATTGCGAAATTGCATCTGCGAATTAAATGCAAAATGGTTAAACTTCGACATTTGTCGTAACTCCAAAAGATGTCCTTTTTTCAAAGCAGATTTTGTTGTAGCGATCGATGTTGATCTACACGCACCTACAATTGCTTGTACGGTATGTACATGTTTTTGTACAACCTTTGGAGAACGCTTAGTTTTCTTTCTAATGTAATAGCATAACTTATTCAATTTCGTTCGATTCGAATTTTACAAAAACAGACTGTCATCGTCCCTTAATTGAATGGTATATAAATATGTTTTCATTTCGCAAATAAGTATTCCACAATATTAAGTAGAACCCGTAGAACTCGTAATGTATGCACTCAAAATGTAACTGCAGAAACCTTTCGATTGGAACGAACAACCACCACCTTATGATCACATGTTAAAAGGACACAACATTGAATGACATCATATATATACATCACATCAACAATTTGTGAACACAGTATATATAAGAGGGATGTTTTTTATACTGGTACAATATTCTAGAGGCAATTACAGATCGTTAATAATTAAGTGCTGCAACATGAAATTAATGATGGTGGATGGATATAGCTAGCAACTATCGCAGCTAACAATACATTGTTTCTTAAGGATACACTTATGCAAAAAATGGGACTCTTTTGTGGAATAACATATATCGGTTACTTTTAGTACAGACTATTTCTCGGTATTGAGAGCGAAATAGTTTTTAATGGCTGTAGAATATATGTAGTGGAATTGTACTACGTGTGATTGTATAAAGAAGCAAATCAATCCTGCTGGTGTGTCCGTGTGTATGTGCAGTAAACAGGTAGTAAAATCCTTAACAATACAAATCCTTTGCAGGAAGTGTAAACCTGTGTCTGTAAAGAAATTATTATTAGATGTATTTAACGACTTTAAAAGATTTTATACCTGTGTTGGAATGTAAGTCTAATGTAAGATGAAAATCCTATGTATGCTATGTAAAGCATTAAAATACCTCTGAATCCAAATTTCTTAACTTATGGACGCTTCTGTTTTAGTACTTTAAATTAAAATTGATAACTATGTAAAACTAAAATTGATGACTAAGCATATAGTGGGAACAAAATTCAATATGGTATTTGAGTTAATACCATGATATTAAGTGTACATTAAGCCATTGTAATTAGATCCTTTACTCGTAAAACTTGGAAAAACAATATCTTTGAATACAACACTCAACACAACGGTGTATCATAATTTTATATGAAAGACTCCATCACAATTCTGGAAACCTGTACCCCAAATTCCATCTTTCATTCTTTAAAATTCTTTTTACATACATAATGTATGTAGCAAATGTAATATTTAATGATTCTAGTCAGGTGTGACACATACACGAACTCGTATGAAATTCTACGAAAAAATGAGGCCAATTGTTTTTAATGTTTTTTTTTACTTTATATATAAATACACGTGTTGGATGTTTTTCATTTTACACTTACCTCTAACTTCAAGTAAATTTAATAATTTGTTTATTTATAAACATTTAATAAACTATCTTCCAGTAAAAATTATGTTTTTCTTGTAAAGAAATTAAGAAAAGAAATGCCAAAGCCAAACAAAAAGAAAATACTAACTAAAATGCACAAACAACTCTATTTTCTCTCTCAGTGAATGACGCTCGTTTGCTCTCTCTCTACCAGATGTTCATAAACAAAGTAATCGATAACACACAAGAAGAACAATTGTCTGCTATCGATCATAGTAGTGTTATGGCGGGTGTTGCCAAGCACAATTATTAAAGAAGATGGTTTTAATAGGGAATACATGTTTTGAAAAAAAAGATTTTTATTGGGAAAATTTTTGTAAGAAACAGCGAAATATTATTTTCTTTTAATTAGAGAGATTATTTTCAATTTTCTTTTATAGATTAAATTATTCTATTGTAAAAATTATGACTACGTAAATAATAGAGTACAACAAGAAGCCTGGTTGGTGTTGCCAACCACATACATATGACTTTGCTTTAGTGGGGTTAACTTATTAGAAAATTAAAGCATACTTTTAGGCGTTCTGTTGTTTACTTATGTAAAATAAATGGAAAGTCAAAGACATAATTTTATACAATTATTAAAGAAGATGGTTTTATTAGGGAATAAATATTTTAAGAGTAGATTTTTTTTATTGGGGAAACGTTTGTATAGAAAATAGAAATATTTTCTTATAATAAGAGAGAGAAGTTTATATCTCATTTTATAGATAAAATTATTCTATTGCAAAAATTATGACTGTGTGAATATTTAAGTAAAAACGACTGATTGGTATTGCCAACCACATGTACATACCTTTGGGGTAACTTATTAGAAAATTAAAGCATACATTCAGGCGTTATGTTGTTTACTTATACAAGATAAATGGAAAGTCAAAGAAAATGTTGTGGAACGGAAAGCTAGTAAAGTGGGCAATATTAGATGGTAATACTTCAAAATCAACACAAAAGCCAATCAGAAGTAGTCATTCCTGTTTACCTTTTTTACTCGGCCAAATTTCTCGAGTAAAAAGTTTACAAAGAGAAAGCCATTTTGTTTTGTGTTCTCTTGAATTTGAGTCAACATTTTACAAGTTTTGTGGGTTTAGGAACGGTTTTGGAGTAAAAAGTTGGAAAACTTGTAAAATTAGTAAAATTTTTTAGGTTCTGGAACGGGACTTTATTGTGGATATTTCGGTCATTTACAAGAGCTGAAAATAAAAGATAGTTAATATTACTGGTAAGTATGTAATATGCTGCTTTAGCAGCCATCATAGCCATAAGGCGGTAACAGATAAATAATAATAAAAATAATACAATTTCGCACTCTAAGACCATGTCCTTTGTAATGAGCTGAATGTAGTGATATATGCCTGAGGGGCTTTAAGGCAGTGTCAGAGAGTAGCTGGTTCCAAATTGGAAAAAATAATATGTTTCTTAATTGAATACTCCTCTTCTGTGGTACTCAGCACCAACGGAAATCTGTCCGAACTCTAGGTCCAATTAATTTTCTAATGAGATGATGGCATTATAGGGTGGACAGGGTAATATGTCTTTGTGCATATGTATGTAACAGGCAAAAGGAATCGAGATAGACCCATGGTTCCTTTTGCGAATATGCATAGAATCACTTTCTGAGTCGATTTATACATGTTCGTCCATGTATTTTTGTGAACAAATTACAGGTCGCCTTTACAACCCGAATTGGATGAAATTTGGCATAGGTCACTTATTTGGCCCAAGGACGAACCCTATTGAAATTGGGAAAACCCGGTTCAGATTTACTATAGCTCCCATATATATTTTCGTCCGATTTAATGTAAATGGTGTACCAAAGTCCCTATATATCTCTCGATTTGCTCGATTTGGCATATCGTACTGAATTGAGTTTAGAATGCTGTGTAGAATTTCGTAAAAATCGATTCAGATTTCGATATAGCTTTCATATATATTATCGTCCGATTTAATGTAAATGGTATAACAAAGTCTCTATATATCTTTCGATTTGCATGAAATTTGGCACAGTGTAGAGTAAAGTCTAGAATGATGTGTGTTAAGTTTCGTGAAAATCCGTTCAGATTTATATATATATCTCCCATATATAGTTTCGTCCGATTTAATATAAATAGTGCGCCAAACTTCCAATATTGGTCCGATTGAGACAGAATTTTGCACAGAGTACTGAATTAGGCCCAGATTGATGTATGTGAAGTTTTGTTGGAATGGGTTCAAGTTGAGATATAGCTCCCATATATAGGTTCGTCCGATTTTATGTAAATGGTCCACCATGGTCCATTGGTCCGATTGAGAAAAAAGTTTTGCACAGCGTACTGAATTAGGTGTAGATTGTTATATACCAAGTTTTGTTGAAAACGGTTCAGATTTAGATATAGCTCCCATATATAGCTTCGTCCGATTTTATGTAAATGGTCCACCAAACGCCCAATATTGTTCCGATTGAGACAAAAGTTTTGCACAGCGTACTGTATTAGGTCCAGATTGATGTATGCGAAGTTTTGTTGGAATCAGAATATTGTTTCGTCGGATTTTAGAGTTAAATATCTGGCCGATTGGCACAAAATTTTGCACATCGTAGGTCCAAATGTATGTAAATCGAAAAAAACCCGTTCAACTATTGTATGTACCCAAAGTGGTGAAGGGTATCATATAGTCCCCGCCCGACTTTCGAACATTCCTTGCTGGTTTCGATATCAAAAAGAAAAAAATTGTTATCGTAGTCAAAAGTTGTACATTCTTTAAGGTTCTGGAACAGACCAATCATCATCAACCAATGGAATTTATTTTCGATTTCCTTTTAAAAATTTTGAAACTCTTTGAATTCCTAAAAAAATCATGATTTAAATGTCATAGAAAAATAAACGTCAAAAAAACGAAAAAAAAATAAAAGTCAAAAATATTTGTTGTCACATCGGATTTTATTTATCTGCTCGATTCGTCCCCGATTTTTCAACCGAACATATTGAATATTAATCGGAAGCGTATAACCAATAAATATTGGTACATTATGGATCATATTTGTCATCAACATCCCCACCAAGAGATATTTGGTGAATACCCAAATAATAATGAAGAAGAAGAGGAATATGAAGATCCGGTAGGAGTCATAACAAATGGAGAATTTGACAACCATTTTCAGGAGGAAAATGTTGAATACCCAAATAATGATGAAGATGAATATGGAAACCCTATAGGAATTTTAGAGAATGGCGAAGAGATTGCTGAATATCCAAATGGCGAGGGAGGAAAAGAAGAATATGAACAACCAGTGGATGATTTCACCAATGGAGAATTTGTTCTTGAATATGGAAATTGTAAAGAAGAATATAAAACTCCCGTGGAATATCAAACAAATGACGGAATTTCTAATTACACATGTGACAACGGAAATTTAAGAGCTGAATCTGTTAATCGAAATAATGATGAATGCAATCTTGAAGACATTGTGTATTTTATTACAAATGAAGAATCAGAATCAACAGATGAGAATATAACATTTTCCAATGCTGAAACAATTGATTTATGTTCGGATAGTGAAATTGAAATAACCCAATTTGTTATCAATAAAAATAAATATCTGTTGGCTAAATCATCAGAATTAATACCTTTAACGGAATTGCCATGCATATTTGAAGATGTAAATGTCAACAGTGAATTTCCAAAACAAATGAAAAGGAAATCTTCAACGAAAATTAAAACAAAAACTACCCACCAACTGGATGCAGCAATTGCCCAATTTTTACCCAATTTAAAATGTACTATTTGCAATTGTATTTCGAATTCTTATACAATGGCCAGATATCATTTTGTAACTTGCCATCGTGGTGACAAATTCTATATACCATGTTGTCAAAAGAAATTTGCAACTCGCCCTAAATTATTAATGCATTTGGAGGGTTTTCATGTCAACGGATCGAAACAATAGTCAAATACTGAAGAAAATGTGTTATATGCTTAGTTTTAAATAAATAAATTGATTACAAAGAATATTTCATTGTTTTAACATAGTGTTAAAGGATAACGAAGCCAATTTTCTAAACGAAATATTCCCCCAACCCTGCTTTTGGACCAGAAAATGCATCTCTTCTCCTAACAGTAATAAAATAATAACTTTTCTCAAGACAGCTGTTTTTTTCTCAAGTCTAATGTCAAAAAAGTTGACATGGTGCAATAATAAGGCGATGTATCAAAACAAAAATCTTTGTTTTTGTCTCGACCATCTGTCAAATGTTTCCATATAATATTTCAAATGGTTGGCAACACTGCACATCGAATTCAAGAAGAAATTACCCACTTTGACAGTTAATCTAGACATCAGCTGCGCTAAATGGACTACCTATTCATTGTGCCACGAGCAAGGTCATTCAACAAGCGAAATACAGCTGTTATTTTCTCAAGTCTAATGTCAAAAATTTGGATGTTGTTTACGTTTTCATAATGGAAATCAATCCACAACAATGGATTTTTACTTGAGAAGCATCTGATATATAGCTGGTCCCCTGGATGGCCTTGTTTATAAATTGCCTTGTAATTACCTTAAATAGTGAAATGAGTGGGTGACGTAGGGAATGGTAGATACCAAGCAACGGCTCTGATTGGCTTCAACCTGGCGAAGCCTTGATTTATCTTCGTCCCTCTTTCGTCCCAATTGTGGACACTGACCTCCCACGGTTTCACCTGGGTTAAATCAGACTGTATTATAGCTGTCATGAAACGAGACATGAATTTGGCTGCGGATTTATGGTTAACAGGAGCAAAAAATACCTCGTCTCCAGATTCACTCCAGTAGATGAGCGAATTGATATAATCCGTATAAAAGCGAAATTCTTCTACATCAGTCCTGTTTGCTCCGACCATGCTCGACGGAAGACAACAATGAAAAGACCAAAGACATTTTTACGAGTGGCTAGAAACTGCATATGACCACCGCCCTGGCCATGACTTTAATATTCTTCAGGAGATTTTAGTGCAAAAATCGGAAGAGAAAATATTTGTGGTCCCACCGTCGGAAAATTCAGCCTCCATGAAGAAACATCCGACAACGGCGTGAGGTTGATTGACTTCGCGGCAGCAAAAAACATGGTAGTTAGCAGCATCAGATTCAAGCACCTCGATATACACAAGGACACCTGGATTTCTCCTGATCAAGCAACGAGAAATCAAATTGATCATGTTGTGATAGACGGAAGGCATTCATCTAGTGTTTTAAACGTTCCATCGTTACGTCTTAATATAGCAGCAAAGTTGCGAACTCGACGTCGAAAAGATGCAAACAAAAGCGTACTCCGCTCAACTTACCCATCTGCTTGACGAAAGCACCCCTGGTCCCGATAATAATATATAAGCACAGTGGCAGAGAATTACCCACTCCCTACAAACTGCAGCAAAAGCTACGCTTGCGTACCCAAAACCACCATCAAAAAACCCGTGATACGATCAGGAGTGACGTAATGCTACTGAGGCGAAAACGCTGCGTATAGGGCTACACTGCAGACAGTAGCAACACGTAATGCGATGGAAAATTATCGATAGAAAAGGAGAGAGGAGAAACGTATTTTCAGAAAAAAAGAAACAAAGAACAAGAAAAACGTGAGCGTGAGCAAATAGAGATGTACAGGAGTCAGAATGAAGTCCGGAAATTTTACCAACGAGTCAAACACCAAACCGAAGGCTTTGGCACAGGCACATCCTCCTGTAGAGATGAAGATGGAAACCTGGTGACAGATACACATAGCGTGCTGAGGATCTGGAAGGAGCATTTTGAAAAACATCTGGTATCAAATAGTGGCGGTGAAGAGGATACCTCAGAACCAATAATAGATGACGATATAGAGTGTATACCACCTAGCCAAGATGAGAGTCAGAGTAGCAATTAGTCGGCAGAAGAACAATAAAGCAGCAGGTGCCGATGGATTACCGGCCGAACTATTCAAGATCGGTGGTCAGATGCTGGTCAGAAGCATACATTAGCTCATTTGTACAATTTGGCTAGAGGAATGCATGACCAATGTCCCGTGCGCAAAAAAGGAGACAAGACGATATATGCCAACTATAGAGAAATAAGTCTTCTTCCCATCGCATATAAAGTGCTATCCAGAGTGCTGTGTGAACAACTGAAGCCAATGGCCAATGATATTATTGGACCATACCAATGCGACTTCAGGCCTGGTAAATCCACCATTGGCCAGATTTTCACTCTGCACTAGATCCTGGAAAAGCCACACAAAAACACATCGATGCATTCCCCCTATTCGTAGACTATAAAGCCGACATTCGTATCCGTTAAGAGGTGTTTAAAGCCATGTCTGCGTTTGGCATTCCTGCAAAATGAATACGGCTATGCAGGATAACTTTAAGTGGCACAAGGTCAGCAGTTGAAGTCGAAAAAGACCTATCGGAGCTCTTCAATAACGAACAAGGATTCAGACATGGTGACAGTTTGTCGTGTGATCTTTTTAACATCCTGCTGGAAATGGTCATACGAGACGCAAAGGTGAACAGAAATGGCACTCTGTACACCAAACAACACATGTTACTCGCCTACGCCTATGTCATCGATATAATGCGTCGAACATTGCGAGCGGTAACAGCCACCTTTGAACGAATTGAGAAGGAGTCTGCCAAAGTGGGAGTGGCAGTAAATGGGGAAAAGACCAAGCTGATGGTATCAACGCGCAAGACGTCCAGTAGACTCGGATCAACTTTGGAACTTGAAAACTTGAAGCATGGGTACCTGCATAAGCAGATGATGCAGCTCTTAGAGTGTTTGAGAGAAAAATTCTCCCTAAAATCTATGAGTCGATCTGCGTCGACGGTGAATATCGCCGTCGAATGAACCATGAACTATACCATCTATTCTCGGGCATCGGCATAGTCAGACGGATCGAGCTGCAGCGACTGCGTTGGCTGGGCATCTTGTGAGAATGGATGAAGATGCGAGCGACAAGAACTTTCAAGTAGTTAGTGTTGTAAGAGTGATTCGCGTGTGCTTGTGTACGTAGAAAAGAGAAGAAACAAGTAAAACACAATTATTATTAGTAATATTCTAAAAGTCGTATAAAAGCGAGCTAAGTGATGATTCACGCACAAAGGGAAGGCCACGAATTCGATGGAAAGATCAAGTAGAAGACAACATCTCGGAAAATGGTCTTTCAAATTGAATGAGATGCGCACAAGACCGACGCGCCTTGAAATCTTTTTAAGCTCGGCTTATGGAACGAAAGTTTTGTCACAAGCCAGCTAAATATAACAAGAACCAATGTAGGGATCCGAATAGGTTTCTGAAGGATTAGATGACTCACTTCCTAATGGGACATTAATGAAGTTGATTATAGCCGAGTGAATATACGCTCTGTAGATGTCCCTCACTTAGTAGCAAACATTGCCAATCCTAAATTTAAGACGGCTACCCGAGAGGTTAATCTGTATCCAGCACTAGAAGACAGTCATTGAATCTTCCGAAAAGCCTCAGAATAACAAAATTATTTTTGAGTTTTATGCCTTTTTAGGGCGAAGGATCAATTCATGTAAATGCTTTTTTATTCATTTCTCTTCGAGAATTTTATTTAATTGAATTAAATTATATTTTTAATTAGCTCGAATTTCTCTCAAACATATATTTGTATTTAAATTTGGAATTTATATTTAAATGTTGGTTTACATTTTTACTAATTCCCCTTTTCACTTTCATTTTCTTTTTAGGTATGTATTTCACCCCCCATGCAAACAAAACTCAATGATTTGTAAGTTTTCCTCAAATACAAAATTGTTAAAAATTTAAATAAAATTTTATTACAACAATAACAAAAAAGTGTTATTTAATATAACATAAGTGAATATACAAAAGAAGTGCTGAGCTATCGAAATAGTTGGTGTAAAGTTTTATGGCAGCAGCAACAACAACGTTGTTGGTCATTGGAATGTATATTTGTATTAATGTTTAAAAAATTAGATTACATTGGCGTGGCTAAATTAATTTCATGGAAATATACGGATACATTGTACCAGAGACTGGATAATATATTCAAAATATATAGTGAATGTCCTGTTATGGGTCTGTTGTGTAAAGGAGAGCTAATTTTGTATTTTCATCAACAAAACTCCTCTTCTCAAAATTATTTATTTACTACGCCCATGCTCCCAGAACCCAGAATTTCTATCGATTCACATTATTATTTCATATGAATGTTCGCATGGCTATTTTCCCAATTTTTCCTGCAAACATTCTACGGTTTTTCTATGTGGTTCCAAACCAGTGTTGTTGACCTAGATTTTTGTTAGTCAAGCAAATAATTTGAAATATTTTACACTTGTACCTGTTGGTTGTTGTTGCTGTCTGCTATTTTAGAAAATTTCTATGCAGTTTTGATATTTGTTTTGATTTTGGTTTTATTTAAAATTTCAACGAGTTCTTGGTTATTAGTTTCATTTCTATTTGTGGAAAAAGGGAGTGGGTTTCATGTGTGTAGGTGTGTAAGCTACATAACCACACTTAAAAAAAATTAAAAAAAAAAAATAAACTATTACATTGAAACATGAACTAGATTTATTTGGTTTCACTGGAATTTTATTAAAAAAAATAATATGAATATATGTTAATAGAGGAAAAGGGATATATAAATATTTTTTCAAGTATCCAGCAAAGAGTGGTTTTATTAAGCACCATTTTGTCAAGTAGCCACCAGAACGTGGATATTTTTTTTAAAGAATATTTTTTCAAGTAGCCAAGAAGGCGTGGATTTTTTAAAGAATATTTTTTCAAGTAGCCAAGAAGGCGTGGATTTTTTAAAGAATATTTTTTCAAGTAGCCAAGAAGGCGTGGATTTTTTAAAGAATGTTTTTTTTTCAAGTAGAAAACAAGAGTTGGATTTTTAAAATAATGTTTTTTCAAAGGCGTGGATTTTTAAAAGAATATTTTTTCAAAGGCGTGGATTTTTAAATGAATATTTTTTGAATATTTTTTCAAAGGCGTGGATTTTTAAAAGAATATTTTTTCAAAGGCTTGGATTTTAAAACAAAAAATATTTTTTCAAATGCTTGGATTTTAAAACAAAAAATATTTTTTCAAATGCTTGGATTTTAAAACAAAAAATATTTTTTCAAATGCTTGGATTTTAAAACAAAAATTATTTTTTCAAATGCTTGGATTTTAAAACAAAAAATATTTTTTCAAATGCTTGGATTTTAAAACAAAAAATATTTTTTCAAATGCTTGGATTTTAAAACAAAAAATGTTTTTTCAAATGCTTGGATTTTAAAACAAAAAATATTTTTTCAGAGGCGAGGATTTGGAAAGACACATGGTTCCGTTTGAGAATATGCATAAAATCACTTTTTTAAGTCGATTTATTTTTAAGTCGATTGAAATTGGGAAAATCAGGTTCAGATGCAGCTCCCATATATATTTTCGTCCGATTTAATGTAAATGGTGCACCAAAGTCCCTATATATCTTTCGATTTGCACGAAATTTGGAACTGCGAAATGAATTAGGTCTAGAAGAGTGTATGTTAAGTTTCATGAAAATCGGTTCAGATTTAGATGTAGCTCCCATATATATTTTCGTCCGATTTAATGTAAATGGTGCACCAAATTCCCTATATATCTTTCGATTTTCTCCAAGTTTGACACAGTGTAATGAATTAGGTCTAGAATGATGTGTGTTAAGTTTCCTGAAATCGGTTCAGATTTATATACCTCCCATATATATATTTTCGTCCAATTTAAGGTAAATGGTATACCAAAGTCCCTTAATATCGTTCGGTTTGCACGATATTTGGCACAGCGTAATGAATTAGGTCTAGAATGATGTGTGTTAAGTTTCGTGAAATCGGTTCAGATTTATATATAGCTCCCATATATATATTTTCGTCCGATTTAATAGAAATGGTGCACCAAAGTTCTTATATATCGTTCGTTCTGTTAGGAGACTATGTAGAATACGCACAAAGTGGTGAAGGGTATCATATAGTCGGCTCTGTCCGACTTTAATCCTTTCCTTACTGCTTTCAAGTAGCCAATAAGGATTGGATTTTTTAAAAAATATTTTTTCAAGTAGCCATGAGGGGGTGGATTTTTTATGAGTATTTTTTTTTCAAGGCTACAACAAAGTATGGATTTTTTTAAGAATATTTTTAAGGCTACAAAAAAGTCTTTAGACTTAAAAAGCTGTTGATTTTTTAAAGAATATTTTTTTAAGTACCCAAAAGAAGGAGTGGATTTTTAATGGAACGATTTTAAAGACTACAACAAGAAAATAGAAGCCCTCCAGATCTTCCATGGAAGGTCGTTGGTAGAAAAAGTTTTTGAATCACTTCAAAAAAGTCTATAGGCTTTCGTAGGATCCGAACAATTTTTAACAGATCGACCTATATATTGCAGTGTGTGTTTGCAGTTTAAAATTCCTTTTACAAATTTGCAGTGGTTAGAACCCAACCACTTCGAAGTTTTTTATTCCAAAATTTTCATTATTATTTTAGGTTAACCAAGTTTAGAGGTTTAAACAAATTTTTTTAAAATTTCACTATTATTTATTTTTGTGAGGGTGGTTTAAGTTTTCCAGAAATACATCCATTTGTCCCTTCCCCAACCCCCATTAGATTGCATGCAAACTAAAAACTGTGATGTGTTATTTTAATTTTATTTCATTTTTTTTTTGTGTGCAACCAACAAAACTACATTTTATAAAACCAAGTAAATCGTTGGCCTCACCAAACCAAACTAACAGACCGAAACATTTTTCCGAACTCCCTCACACACACACACTGACACATTGTCTCCTCCAGAACTCTTAACCTCTAGCCATTTTGCTGGACAGTTTATTTATGCAACAGTGCGCCATGTGGTGTGGCGGTGGTAGTGGTGGTGGTGCTGGAACCGAAATGAATATCAATACTGGTTGAAGTGAATCAAAAACAACGACAACAACAACTAAATTCTGGAAAAACTATAAAATTGGTATGGGAAGTACAAAAACAAAACGAGAAAATTGTTACTGGCGCTTTGCTATTTGGAGATTTACATGAAATTGTTGTTAGTCCGAACAGCAACACCAATGCGAACACCCTCACTACCATTGCGCCTAACAACCAGTGATGGGTCCTAGCAATGGCGTTGAGGCGCAAATTTTGCAAGCATCGTCGCTTAACTGCTACTGTTGTTCCTGTTGATGTTGTTGTTGCTGCTGCTGCTGGTGCCAATGATATAAAGTGGAGTATATTTTTGCAACAATTCCACAATTTTTATTCGGTAACCGGAAAATGGCTATGCCTCAGAAAAAAACGAAATAAAACGGAAACCTCCAGCTAACAAATGTAGAAGTTTTACTTTTTTGGTGAATATTTTTCTGGTGAAGTGCATTGGTTGTGAACAAATGATAGTTTTGTATTTTTGTTTTCTCGATTAACACCCACGCGCTTCACCCACCTACTCTTAAGGGTTTCCGTTTAATTTAAGGGGGAATGGAGTAAAATATTCTACATTAATCCAAACGGAGAGCCAGTCTCCACTTATTTTTGTAGTTATATACAACTGGAAGTTATTCGAAATGGAAAATTTTTAGTTTGTATTTTTTTCTGTAGTTTTCCATGCTCAATGAATTTTTGGGCTATGCATAGCTTGCTGCAGGGCAAAAAGTTTAAGGAATTTAATTCTAGCCGATATTAAATGTTATGAAGGTCTTTTTAAAGTGACAGTCATACAGAACACTTTTAAAACCAGTAAGAAAAAAAGTAAAGTCGGACGGTGCCGACTGTATGATACCCTTCACCACTTTGGGTATATTCAACAGATGAATCCTAACAGACGTCGAAGGACCATTAAAAAGAAAATTACTTAAAATCAATCTATAATAAAAGGGAGCTGTATCTAAATCTCAAACGATTTTCAGGAAACTTGGCACACGACATTCTGGACTCAATTCAGTACGTTACGCAAAATTTCGTGCAAATCGAAGGATATATAGAGCCTTTGGTGCACCATTTACATGAATTCGGACGAAACTATATATGGGAGCTATATCTAAATCTCAAACGATTTTCACGAAACTTGTCAGACATCATTCTAGGCTCAATTCAGTACGCTATGCGAAATTTCGTGCAAATCGAAGGATATATAGGGATTTTGGTGCACCATTTACATGAAATCGGACGAAACTATATATGGGAGCTATATCTAAATCTGGACCGATTTTCTCGAAACTTAACAGACATCACTCTAGGCTCAATTCAGTACGTTATGGCAAATTTCGTGCAAATCGAATGATATATGTGGACTTTGGTGCACCATTTACATGAAATCGGACGAAACTATATATGGGAGCTATATCTAAATCTGGACCGATTTTCACGAAACTTGCCAGACATCATTCCAGGCTCAATTCATTACGTTATGCCAAATTTCGTGCAAATCGAAAGATATATAGGGACTTTGGTGCACCATTTACCTGAAATCGGAGGAAACTATATATCGGAGCTATATCTAAATCTGGACCGATTTTCATGAAACTTGGCAGACGTCATTTAGGGCTCAATTCAGTACTTTATGCCAAATTTCGTGAAAATCGAATGATGTATAGGTACTTTGGTGCCTATATCGGACGAAAATATATATGGGAGCTATTGAAAAAATATTATGGGAGCCTTAAAAAAATATTTTTTAAGGATCCACGCCTTGTTGGTTACTTGAAAACCCTATCCATTACACCATGAAAAAAATATTCTTCAAGCATCCACGCCTTGTTGGCTACTTGAAAAAAAAATATTCTTCAAGCATCCACGCCTTGTTGGCTACTTGAAAAAAAAACATTCTTTAAAAATCCACGCCTTGTTGGCTACTTGAAAAAATACTCTTTAAAAAATTCAAGCCTTGTTGGCTACTTGAAAAAAAATATTCTTTAAAAAATCCACGCCTTGTTGGCTACTTGAAAAAATACTCTTTAAAAAATTCAAGCCTTGTTGGCTACTTGAAAAAAAATATTCTTTAAAAAATCCACGCCTTGTTGGCTACTTAAAAAAATTCTTTAAGGAATCCATGCTTTGAAAAGATTTCCTGGCGCGTCGGTCTTTTGCGCAAATTTTCCAATTTGAAAGATCATTTTCGGCAATATTGTCTTCGACTTGATCTTTCCAACGTATTCTTGGCCTTCCCCTTCTCCGTGAACCATCAGCTGATTCGCTTTTATATGCCTGCTGGGCTGGGGCATCTTCATCCATTCTCACAACATGACCTTGCCAACATAGCCGCTGTAGCGCAATACGTCTAACAATGTCGATGTCCGAGAATAGCTGGTACAACTCATTGTTGATTCGACGGCGATATTCAACGTCAACGCAGATCGGCCCATAGATCTTTCAGAGAATTTTTCTCTCAAACACTCCGAGAGAGCTGCCTCATCTACTTGCCTAAGTACCCATGCTTCAAATCCGTATAACAGCGTCACGGGTAGTATCAGCGTCTTGCAGAGTGTGAGTTTGGTCTGGCGGGAGCTGGCCTTGCTTTTGAGTTGTTTGCTCAGACAATAGCACTATAGGTCAAAATCTGTGTAAAATTCATAGCGGCAACAAAGTCATAGTATTCGTCATGAAATTTGGCCCAACTGATTTTATACCCTTCACCACACTGTGGTACAGGGTATTATGTCTTTGTGCATATGTTTGTAACAGGCAAAAATAATCGAGATAGACCCATGGTTCCTTTTGAGAATATGCATAGAATCACTTTCTGAGTCGATTCATGCATGTCCGTCTGTCCATGTAATTTTGGTAACAAAGTACAGGTCACATTTATGATCCGATTTGGATGAAATTTGGCACAGGTCACTTAATTGGCCCAAGGACGAACCCTATTGAAATTGGGAAAAATCGGTTCAGATTTAGATGTAGCTCCCATATATATTTTCGTCCGATTTAAGGTAGATGGGGCACCAAAATCCCTCTATATCTTTCGATTTGCACGAAACTTGGCACAGAGTACTGAATCAGGTGCAGAATGATGTGTGTGCAAAGTTTCGCGAAAATCGGTTCAGATTTAGATATAGCTCCTATATATATCTTCGTCCGATTTAAGGTAAATGGTGCACCAAAGTCCCTATATATCTTTCGATTTGCACGAAATTTCGCACAGCGTATGGAAGGAGGTCTAGAATGATGTGTGTCAAGTTTCGTAAAAATCGGTTCAGATTTAGATATAGCTCCCATATATAGTTCCGTCCGATTTTAGGTAATTGGTGCACCAAAGTCCTTATATAACTTCCGATTTGCACGATATTTGGCATAGCGTTATGTATTTAGTGCAGAATAATGTGTGCTGAGTTTGGTGAAAATTGGTTCAGATTTAAATATAGCTCCCATATATATTTTCGTCCGATTTAATGTAAATGGTGCACCAAAGTCCCTATATATCTTTCGATTTGCACGAAATTTGGCACAACGTAATGAATTACGTATAGAATGATGTGTGTTAAGTTTCCTGAAAATTTGTTCAGATTTAAATATAGGTCCCATATATATTTTCGTCCGATTTAATGTAAATGGTGCACCAAAGTCCCTATATATCTTTCGATTGAATATACTCAAAGTGGTGAAGGGTATCATATAGTCGGCCCCGTCCGACTTTACTACTTTCCTTACTGGGTTTCTTCTGAATTTTCCATTTCATTTCGCCTCACCCTTTACTTCATTTACATTAATATTAATATTTCGACAACTACATTTGTCTTTATGTAATAATTTTTTAAATATGATTTTTCACATATCATTGTAAAAATCATAAAGGATATACACAGGATAATGAATATGAATGAGTTAAAAAATAATAATACATCGATCCATATCCACATAATATAGAATAACATCAAACAGGATGAAAAATAAAAAAAACACCTACACATACATCCACATATATATGCATGCATGTATGTATAAAATATTTTTCCTTTCAATCTAATGGATTATTTTAATTAAAAACCCTGGAAAAGGAAATGAGCAAACAAAGAGCACAAAAAAAAAACAAAGGGATATGCCAAAAAGGAGAAAAATACCATTGCAATAACCAGCAACCACATGCAAGGATATTGATATTGATGATTGAAATGTACATGATGATGATGATGATGATGATGGAGAAGAGTAAGAGGCAAAAGAAGAAGAAGCAACAAGAGCAACATCATAGTTTTCAAAAAAGGATATAAAGTCATAATTTATAACAATATATTTCTTGTTGTTGTTGCTACTGTTATTTTTACTGGTCAGTGGAAAATCGTATATGAAAGGTTAATGGCTTCCATGTAGTTTTGTTTTTTTTTTTCTTTTGGTATTAGAGAAAATGTGTTTTATATTTGGGTTAGTGGGGTGCCGACTGCCATGCACATATGTATATATAGACGATGGAGATGGAAGATTTTTGTTGGTTTTCCATTTTAAATAATTTTAATTAAATCTAAGGAAATGGAATTTTAATGTAAATATTTTCAAGATATGAATAACAAAAATTATTTATTAATAATTAATATTGGTCCCAGGTAGTTGTATATGTTAATTTTTTATACCCTTCACCACTCTGTGGTACAGGGTATTATGTCTTTGTGCATATGTTTGTAACAGGCAAAAGGAATCGAAATAGACCCATGGTTCCTTTTGAGAATATGCATAGAATCACTTTCTGAGTCGATTTATGCATGTCCGTCCGTCTGTCCGTCCGTCCGTCCGTCTGTAGATGTTAAATTGTAAACAAAGTACAGGTCGCATTTATGATCCGATTTGGATGAAATTTGGAACAAGTCACTTATTCGGCCCAAGGACGAACCCTATTGAAATTGGGAAAAATCGGTTCAGATTTAGATATAGCTCCCATATATATATTTAACCGATTTAATGTAAACGGTCCCTATATATCTTTCGATTTGCACGAAATTTGGTACAGCCTAATCATTTAGGTCTAGAATGATGTCTGCCAAGTTTCATGAAAATCGGTCCAGATTTAGATATAGCTCCCATATATAGTTTCGTCCGATTTCATGTAAATGGTGCACCAAAGTCTCTACATATCCTTCGATTTGCACTAAATTAGGTATAACGTACTTAATTTGAGCCTAGAATGATGTCTGTCAAGTTTCGAGAAAATCGGTCCAGATTTAGATATAGCTCCCATATATAGTTTCGTCCGATTTCATGTAAATGGTGCCCCAAAGTCCCTATATATCATTCGATTGGCACGAAATTTGGCATAACGTACTGAATTGAGCCGAGAATGATGTCTGCCAAGTTTCAAGAAAATCGGTCCAGATTTAGATATATCTCCCATATATAGTTTCGTCCGATTTCATGTAAATGGTGCCCCAGAGTCCCTATATATCTTTCGATTTGCATGAAATTTGGCATAACGTACTGAATTGGGCCTAGAATGATGTCTGCCAAGTTTCGAGAAAATCGGTCCAGATTTAGATATAGCTCCCATGTATAGTTTCGTCCGATTTCATGTAAATGGTGCACCAAAGTCTCTATATATCCTTCGATTTGCACTAAATTAGGTATAACGTACTGAATTGAGCCTAGAATGATATCTGCCAAGTTTCGAGAAAATCGGTCCAGATTTAGATATAGCTCCCATATATAGTTTCGTCCGATTTCATGTAAATGGTGTCCCAAAGTCCCTATATATCATTCGATTTGCACGAAATTTGGCATAACGTACTGAATTGTTCCTAGAATGATGTCTGCCATGTTTCAAGAAAATCGGTCCAGATTTAGATATAGCTCCCATATATAGTTTCGTCCGATTTCATGTAAATGGTGCCCCAAAGTCCCTATATATCTTTCGATTTGCACAAAATTTGACATAACGTACTGAATTGAGCCTAGAATGATGTCTGCCAAGTTTCGAGAAAATCGGTCCAGATTTAGATATAGCTCCCATGTATAGTTTCGTCCGATTTCATGTAAAGGGTGCAATAAAATCCCCATATATCCTTCGATTTGCACGAAATTTGGCATAACGATAATGATTTAGATATAGCTCCCTTTTATTATAGATTGATTTTAAGTAATTGACGCGACAAGGAACCAATAGGGTGATAGGAACAAAACGTTCTGAAATTAGTATAACCTAACCTGTGACAAGTTTGTGTGAAATCGCTTAATATTTGGATAGAACTTCCATATATATTTTCGCCCGATTTCAAGTAAATTGGGCATCAAACTCCTCATGTTAGTCAGATTGACATCAAATTTTGCACAACGTACAAAATTGAGCCTAGAATTACGTAGTTGCGTTTTATAGAAGTACAGACATTCCCCAACGGATGACCTATTTATATTTGTTTGAAGTCGATTTACATACTTTTGTCCCATTGTAACATACGAATGACATGTTAATGGATAGATCTAGGTAGATTCACATTTAGATAAATATCACATATTTTATTTCATCCAATTTCATGCTAATAGTCCTGTTTAATATACCCATAGTGGTGAAGGGTATCATATATTCGGCCACGTCCGACTTTACTACTTTCCTTACTGGTTTTTATATATGATTTATAGATTTAATGACATCAATATTTTATATACTTCATGGACAGTTACTAGGCACAAAAGGCACATGTTACAATTATAATTGTATAGGATTTTAAAAAGCATAATTTGAAATATTACTGGATCGCATTCGATTTCTTTTACCGTTGCCGGGGTAGATCGAATTCTGTTTCTGAGAGATATTCTTTTTCTATAGAAAGTCAGAAACGTTTTACTGAGTGGAGATTTCTCCATAAGAAGATATCCCTTCAAAAAGTCTCCTGTAGAGAAATGACCATTCTATATCGACGCATAAATGGCTAATAGTGGTAGAAGTATTCCGAAGATCTTTGTGGGTAAAATGACCATAAAATGATTACGGATTTTCTCGGTCGTAATGATATTCAATTGACAGGCTGATGATCTTCCGAAAACATCTACGAGTATCAAAACTTGTCAATTCTAAAAATAACCAGTAAGGAAAGTAGTAAAGTCGGACTGGGCCGACTATATGATACCCTTCACCACTTTGGGTATATTCCACATATGTATCCTAACAGACGACGCATATATAAATAAATATATATATCTGATCCGATTTCAAGGATACTTGACAGAGATTGACCTAGCTATGGATCTTTTCACGAAGCTTAGCAACATCATTTTAGACTTAATTCAGTACCCTATACCAAAATTCGTGGAAATCGAAAGATATATAGGGACTTTGGTGCAGCAATTACATAAAATCGGACGAAAATATATATGTGAGCTATATCTATATCT
This sequence comes from Musca vetustissima, assembly GCF_032173495.1. Classification (NCBI taxonomy): domain Eukaryota; kingdom Metazoa; phylum Arthropoda; class Insecta; order Diptera; family Muscidae; genus Musca; species Musca vetustissima. The sequence goes on along the minus strand of NW_026883296.1, from coordinate 23,171 downwards.
AAACCGATTTTCACGAAACTTAGCACACGTCATTCTAGCCTTAGTTCAGTACACTATGACAAATTTCGTGCAAATCGAATGATTTCCAGAGACTTCGATGCACCAATTACTTAAAATCGAATGAAAATACATATGGGAGATATATCTAAATCAGAACTGATTTTCACGAAACGTTGCACACATCATTCTAGACTTAGTACGCTATGCCAAAATTCGGGCAAATTAAAAGATTTCCAGGGACTTTGGTGCACCAATTACCTACAATCGGGCGAAACTATATATGGGAGCTATATTTAAATCTGAAATTTCCAGGGACTTTTGTAGACTATTTACCTAAAATCGGGCGAATCTATATATGGGAGCTATATCTACATCTGAACCGATATTCACGAAACTTTGCACACATCATTCTAGATTTAATTTACTACGCTGTGCCAAATTTCGTGCAAATCGAAAGATATGTAGGGTCTTTGGTACACCATTTACATTAAATCGGACGAAGATATGTATGGAAGCTATATCTAAATCTGTACCGATTTTCACGAAACTTTGCAGACATCATTCTAGACCTTAGTCATTACACTGTGCTAAATTTCGTGCAAATCAAAAAATTTCCAGGGACTTCAGCGGACTATTTGCATAAAATTGGACGAAGCTATATATGGGAGCTATATCTAAATCTGAACCGATTTTCACGAAACTTTGCACATATCATTCTACACTTAATTTAGTACGCTGTGCCAAATTTCGTGCAAACCGAAAAATATTTATTGGTGCACTATTTACTTAAAATCGGACGAAAAAATATATGGGAGGTATATCTAAATCTGAACCGATCTTCACGAAATTAAACATAAACTGTTCAACTCAATTCATTACGTTATGCCAAATTTCGTGCAAATCGAAGGATATATAAGGACTTTGGTGCACTATTTACCTAAAATCGGACGAAAATATATATGGGAGCTATATCTAAATCTGAACCAAGTTTTCCCAATTTCAATAGGGTCCTTGGGCCAAATAGATGAGCTGTGCTAAATTTCATCCAATTCGCATATTAACTGCGATCTGTACTTTGTTTACAATTTAACATCGACAGACGGACGGACATGCATAAATCGACCTATAAAGTGATTCTATGCATAGTCTCAAAAGGAACCATGTGTCTATCTCGTTTCCTTTTGCCTGTTACAAACATATGCACAAAGACATAATACCCTGTACCACAGAGTGGTGAAGGGTATAAAAATCGAGCAGGAATAGTGTTTTAAATTTTAAAGGCACCGAGGCGAAATTTTTTTAAGAAGTCACTTTTTTCAGGAACGATCCTAGCATGAATTGGTTGAAACCCATTTTTTTCTGGGACCATCGAATCGTCGGTTTTTTAACGAATTTATTTTATTTTGGATTTCTTAAGAGTATTTTTTCCAGGTCCAACAAAGCGAAGATTTTTTATTTCTTTGATTTCGGGGCGTTGATTTTTGAAAATCGGTTTTTACAATGGCCATCAAGAGCGGATGAGAATGTTTCTCTTAAAAATTAGTTTTTCAAGTTCAGGGTTTTTAAACGAAATTTCGCCAGGGACTAGCATGAATTGTTTGGAAATTTTTAAGTACCACAAATGTGCCTCATCGAAATGTTAGTTTTAGTCCCTATGTTTCTTTGAAAAAATCGGTTCAGACAATTTTGAGTAGATTTGTAAATGTTGGTCCATCCTTCCATCTGTCTGTCTGACCGGCTGGTGCACACGATAACACTCGATAACATCGTAATATTTCTTCCAAACTTAGTTCAAATTCGAAGATGGGGAACATCGGTCCACTCCTTCTGGTACTCCCCACCCACAATGCGTACGGACTATCCGGTTTGAACCAAACTTTGCACAAACTATTATCATTCCCAAGCCCAGATCAAGTCGAAAAATGAGTTCCATTGGTCCACTCCCTCTTGTACCTCCCTCATAAATGGTCAAATGTGTCCAATATTTATAAATCCAATATCTGACGACTGGAATGGAATCCTAGATCATGTCTGGAGATGGGACCCATTAGTCCACTTGTACTTCCCCCTTGTAAAACCCATGTTAGGCGATTTTATATATCGTATATATTTTATTTAAAGCGAATATTAAAACCAGTGAGTAATACCGAAGGCCTCCGCAAACCATAGACTGATGATATATACCATAGACTGGGGGTATATATCTTTGAAACTTTTTTACTTATTAATACTAGTCGGGACATGCACGATTTTTTACGGACAGAGAGGCTCTTAAACTTCTATAGTGTGGATTTTAAGAAAGAAGTACTTTGAAAATTGTTTCTGGCTATAAAAAAATTTCAAAAGCCCAGATAGGCCTCCTTCCAAAGAAATATCTCCAGACAGACGTACAATTTCCCAAAGGAGTTTTGTGACAATACCCCTTCAAGAAACTCGTTAAGCAGAAGGTAACTCAAAAGATCTGCCAGAGAATGACAAACAGTCCATATGAATACGAAAAGACTTTTTAAAATCTGTGATATACAGTAGAACTTTCAGAATATCTTCCTTGAAGGCCCCTTACCAAGCCTTAAGGAAACCTCTTGAAAATTATTACCTGCAGAAGATGTCTTGAAGGATCTTCTAACTACGAAAGACCTATTAAAGGATTATTTAACTTTAGACGATTTCTTGAATTAGGCATTTTCTCTTAAAGGGTTTATATCTACAAACGACATCTTTGAAGAAAGTTCAGCCTAAAGAATACAGCTTGAATGGTCTGCTATCAGAACCTTCCCTCTCGTGGGGACTTATACTTATAGAAGCTCTATTGAAGGGATGGTATAAAATGAATTGAAGAGTATTTTATCTGTAGAGACTCATCTATTGAAGAGTCTGCTCATAGATCGTAACCTTTTGAAGAGAATTCGACATATAGAAGCCCATGAAAAGAACACCTCGTTATATATAAGTAGAAGGTTTTTTAATTACGTGAATGGTCTGTTATCAGAACATTGCCTCTATATCCCTATTTCGCTTTCAGAATTCCATGCCTATCACTCGCCATGGCAAATATTATTTCGTCTATCCTTGGCCAAAAATGTATTTTGGTTATTTACTTTGTTTTATTTTCTATTACTTTTTCTGGTATTTCCGTCTAGTAGTACTTGAAATTGTCATTCTATAACATTCGGACCTTGCTTCCTCATATCGCCCTCTCCATAAATTTGTCTCGTTTTTGTGGGGCATATCCACAAAAACAGAATTGTGTTATTTCAATTTTAATATTTGTGTTGTCTGTCTGTCAGTCATGTCAATCATTTCTACATTCATTTATGCTGTTGTTGTTTTTTGTTGGTTTTTCTATATTGTATTTCTTACTTTTGGAATTTGAAATGATACATTTTCCATTATTATTTTTTTTGTTTTCTTATTGGTCACTATTTTCTACGCCCCTACTTCTATTATCCTTCCGTATTATTTTTTTCGCCCATAACTTGTTTTTGTTTTCTGTAACGAAATATGGAAGTAACTTCTCTTGTGTCTAGAACAGCAGAAGCAGGTCATTGTTATTTACATCAGAACAGTGGAAAGTGAGCAGGATAAGAAAGAGGCGTGGAAGTAGAAGAACGAGCGGGCGACCGAACAATGTGACATGTAATAGCTTTTATATCATGTATTGTGTTTTTTTATTTTCATTTACTTTCGTCCTGAATATCCTGGACAATAGCAAATGAGAAAAATATTTGTTTCATGTACTCTTTCCATTTTATTGTGTCCATCATTCGTTACCATTTTTGACATGGAATCTGGTAAACACTTATTTGCCAATGTCTTGGAGAAATCTACAAAAGAAAGAAATAGTGACATTTGAAATAATGGAGAGCAAATTCAGGATCGAGGAATTTTTCGGACTGCTATAATTGGAAGAACCTTTTAATAGGGTTTCTATACAAATAAGACGCTTTGAGAATGTTGATATATATTAGAGAGGTTTTTACATCCTTTGAAATCCTTTTCAGAGGTCTTTACATCCTTTGAAATGGAATAATCTTCTGTAGGTCTGCTAGTGAAGAAAAATCTATTTTTGAGGACTTCTATAAAGAAAAAAACCTTTGAGAAGCCTTTTAAAAATATAAAGGATCTTTAGTAGATGGAAGATATTTATGGGACCTTTATAATTTTGAAGTCTTATTTATATACCAGAGCTTTTAATAAATCCTTTTATAAGTAGAAGCCGCTACAAGAGGAGAAGATCAGTTATCTAACCCTTCAATATGTCTTCTTTACATACATAAGCCTTCAAGAAGTCCTCTATAGATATCCTTCAGTTCCTCAACATAGGAGGACTTTAACAGAGAGAATACTCTTTGAGATGTCTGGTAAAAATATAAAATCTTTTAACATGTTTTTAATAAATGGAAAATCTTGAATTGATCTTTAATATATAGATTTTCTTCGAAGAGGAAGTAGGGCTCTGGCATCAGAACCTTTAAAATAACTTTTATAGTTAGAAGTCTCTTCAAGAGGTCCTTTGAAAATTGTAAATCCCTCAGTCTCTTCAAATAACATACACTTCAAGAGGGTTTCTTATCATACAAGGCCCTTCAATCCTTCAGTTCGTCCATATAAAAGACCCTTCAATAGGTCTACTTTATATATAAGTGTCTTCTGATAGCAGACCACTCAAGAAAACTACTAGTGAAGAAATACCCTTTTAGGAGGACTTCAACAAAAAGAATACAATTTTTGAAGTCTTTTAAAAATATAACATCTTTATAATAAATGGAAGATCATGAAGAGATCTTTTATATATAGAATTTATCCAAGAGCCGTTTTTACTTATAAGAACCTTCAATAGGGTTTTACTATGCAGAAGTCTCTTCCAAATGGGAAAGATCTGGAAGCAGCATCTTCAAAAGCACTTTTATAGTTAGAAGTCCGCTCAAGAGGTCCTTTGAAAATTGTAGATACTTCAGTCTCTTTAAATAACCTACGCTTCAATAGGATTTCTTTACATATAAGACCTTTACTTCTACTTTAGTATATAAGTCTTTTCTGATAGCAGACAACTCAACAGGTCTACTAGTAGAGAAATATCCTTTAGGAGGCAGAGGCAATACCCTTTAAGATGTCTTTTAAAAATATATATCATCTTTTAACATGTTTTTAATATCTGGAAGATCTTGAAGAGATCTTTTATACACGGAATAGAAAGGATCTAGCGTCAGAACTTAAAAAAAACACTTATAGTTAGAAGTCCCTTCAAGAGGCCTTTTGCAAATTTTAAATCCCTTAGTCTCTTCAAATAAAATAGGCCTCAGGAGGGTATCTTTACATACAAGAATGTATGTAAAATGTATTCTGTAGATAGCAGTTAGACAATCCTTCAAAAAGTCTTCTGTTAACCGAATATCATTCAAGATATCTTTTATAGGGAAGCCTTTTCACGAGGTCTTCGAAAAAAATATAAACTATCAAAGTAGTTGTCCTTTTTAGAGATCTTATATAGATAGGGGGCCCTTCAATGTATTTTACATATATAGACAATCCTTCAAAAGGTCTTCTGTAAATCGAAGATCATTCAAGATATCATCTATAGGGAAGCCTTTTCACGAGGTCTTCGAAAAAATATAGACTGTCAAAGTAGCTGTCCTTTTAAGAGATCTTATACAGATAGAGGACCCTTCAAGGTATTTTACATATATAAAAAAAAACATTCAATAGGTCTTCTATTGATTTCAAACCCTACAAATGTTTTTTGTAAAGACAAGGACCTACATAGAGACTACATATCAGGAGGTCTTCTGCAGCTGACAGGCCTTTTTTATAGCGGAGCCATTTTCCCTATACAGGGGTCTTCGGTAAAAAATGATATTATTGAAGACGTCTTCCATAAATATAAGATACGATACCCTCTAAGAGGTTTATTTTAAAGACATATGACCCTTCATAAGTATTTATACCCTTCACCGCACTGTGGTACAGGGTGTTATGTCTTTGTGCATGTGGTAAGTTTTTTCGAAATCGTTTCAGATTTAGATATAGCTCCCATGTACATTTTTGTCCGATTTTTTTTATAAATTGTGCATCAAAGCCCCTATATATTTTTAGATTTGCAAGAAATTCGGTATGACGTACTGAATTAGGTCTATAATGATGTGTGCTAAGTTTCGTGAAAAACGGATCAGATTTATATACATCTCCCATATATAATTTTCTCCGATTTATGGTTAATGGTGCGCTAAAATTCCTATATTCTTTTACACGAATTTGTGCCTAGCGTATAAAATAGAGTGGTGTGTGTAAAGTTTAGTGAAAATCGGTTCAGATTTAGATACAGCTCCCATATATATGTTAGTCCGATTTTATGTAAATAGTGCACCAAAGTCCTTATATTTCTTGAGTCCAGAATGATATGTTCCAAGTTTCGTGAAAATCGCGTTCAGAGATTGAAACGAAATTTGCAATACCGTACCGTATTGAGTCTAAAATGACGTTATAAGACCCTTATAAGAACCTTAAAGAAGTATTTTGTAGAATACCCAATTTGAGGGATTTTTGGTAGATAAACGACCCTATAACAGAGCACTTTTTTTTAGTAAGACCCTTATTTATTTCGATAGCAGCTCATTGAAGAGGTCTTTCATAAATGTAGTGCCCTCCAGTTGAATTGTTTTTGGATTTTCCAGATTGTTTTCGATATATAGCATACCCTTAATATGCATTAATTCTCTTTAGGACTTCGCCTATAGTTAGAAGTGGCCATAAATTGATGGAAGACTTTTTAAGATGTTATCTATGGAGAAAATCCGTTTAAGAAGTTTTATATTATCAGATGTTGTCGATATATATTCCTTTTGAGTATCCTTTATATTGAGGTATTTTATAAATAAAATACCTTCTAGCGGCCTGCTGGAGATTTTCCAAAATGTCTTTGTAAAAACCTCATGAGGGTCCATCCATCTACAAAATACCTACTAGGAAATCCTTTATTGTCAAAAGGTTTTTTGAGCGAAATTCTATCTATCGAAGACTTAATGGAGGGTCTTTGACTATTTGAAGTTTTTTTATACCCTTCACCAGACTGTGGTACAGGGTATTATGTCTTTGTGCATATGTTTGTAACAAGCAAAAGGAAACGAGATAGATACATGGTTCCTTTTGAGAATATGCATAGAATCACTTTTTAAGTCGATTTATGTATGTCCGTCCGTCCGTCTGTCTGTCCATGTTAAATTTTAAACAAAGTACAGGTCGCATTTATTATCCGATTTGGATGAAATTTGGCACAGCTCACTTATTTTACCCAAGGACAAACCCTATTGAAATTGGGAAAAATTGTTTAGATTTAGATATAGCTCCCATATATATTTTCTTCCGATTTAAGGTAAATGGGGCACCCAAGTCCCTATATATGTTTCGATTTGCACGAAATTTGGCATAGCGTACTGAATTAGTTCCAGAATAATGTGCGCCAATTTTCGAGAAAATCGGTTCCGACTTAGATATAGCTCCCATATATAGTTTCGTCCGATTTAAGGTAAATGGTGCACCAAAGTCCCTTTATATCTTTAGATTTGCACGAAATTTGGCACAGTGTACTGAATTAGGTCTAGAAAGGTGTGTGTAGAGTTTCCTGGAAATCGGTCCAGATTTAGATATAGCTCCCATATATATTTTCGTCCGATTTAATGAAAGTGGTGTACCAAGGTCCAAATATATCTTTCGATTTGCACGAAATTTGGCATAGCATAATGAATTAGGTCGAGAAGTATGTGTGTTAAGTTTCGTGAAAATCTGTTAAAATATAGATATAGCTCTCATATATATTCCCCCGATCTAAGGTAAATGGTGTACCAAAGTCGCTTAATATCTTTCGGTTTGAACGAAATTTGGCACAGCGTAATGAATTAGGTCTAGAATGATGTGTGTTAAGTTTCCTGAAATCGGTCCAGATTTAGATATAGCGTTTATATCTGACCAAATGAAAAATATAGTATCGGTTGCAGAATGGCATGTTTATGGATCCAATTTCATTTTACTGGTCCTTTAAAAATGCGACGTCTGTTAGGATTCGTCTTTTGAATATACCCAAAGTGGTGAAGGGTATCATATAGTCGGCCCCGTCCGATTTTACTACTTTTCTTACTTGTTTTCATTTGCTGAAGTCCTCCAAACCTCTAGAAATTATTAGACTATCTCCTATCTATACACCACCTCTTAACAGTTCTTCTATCTATGGAAGATCTCCTAAAAAGACCTTCATTAAGGTTCATATGTCTTCAAAAGACTATTTGAAGGTTTTTTTCATTTGTTGAAGTCCTTCAAACATATCAACCTACTATCTATACAAGACCTCTTGAAAGTTTTTTTTTTTCCATAATATTTCTTAAAGAATAAATGAATAACAAGACATTTTGAAGGGTCTTCTATGTATGGAAGGAAATATATAAGGGTCTGCCATCTAAAGAAGGCCTCCAGAAGTGTACTCGCTTTAGAAGTCCTCTAAGTCCTGAATGGTCTTCTATCTATAGAGGGCTCCTATATGCATAACCCCAATTGAAATGGTTTAAAGCTATATACAAATTTTTAAAGGCCATTCTAGCCTCTTGTGAAGGTTCTTCTCTCTTGTGAAGTTTTAATAAAGGATATTCTATATTTAAATCCTTTAATCGTGCCTTACACCTGTGTAAGGAGAACTCCTTCTATGTAAGGAGGACTCATACATATATAAAATTCTACTTAATAGGACTTTATAACAACAGAAAACTTCTTGATGAGATTTTTGCCTTCGGAAGACTTTTTGAAGAGTCTACCACAGAAGGCTCATCGGTATATGAATACCCCTTCCAAATACCAGCTTCCACTTTCACGTTCTAATGTATTTCTCAAAATACCAACTGTAATATTATTTTTTTGTTCTGAAAATAAATCTCCTCAACTAAAACAATAACACTCGAAATTCAATTTCCACCTATTCTAAAATGGTTTTCTTTGTTCTACGAACAATATTAACATTTTCTGTGTAGGTTTTTATTTTTGCAACAACTATTGTGCAAAATTTTTCTAATACTATTTTTGGCCTTTTAGTGGGAAATTGAAATGTGCAGAAACCCCTAATTCCATATATATATATATATATACACACAAAATATATATTTTTGTTCAATTTACGTTAGAATAGAATAAAGCAGAAGAGAAAACCCGGGCATGAGTTAAAAAAAACGCAATTCAATTTTGGCCAAAATCAAATAACATTTTTTCTATTAAAATCCATTAACATGGCAAACAGTATCAGCCGCCAGTACCACTGCCATCGCCATCACCCGCTAAACAATGGTCATGCACACAAATTTCCCTACTAACTGGTAGTTGTTGTTGTCGTTATTGTTTCCAGCAATAGCTCCTCGGCCAACATTGGTCATACATTAAAATCCCTATACCAGTGGCAATTCAATTGGCCCTTTTTTAACTGTAACATTTTATCCAAAAATAAACAAAACCCAGAGTAGAGTGGAGAAACAATGACAACACTGCTCTGATGGATGCTCTGATGAAGGTACTCACAGACACACACACCCATATAGCCACCAAACAACACCAACTATATTTACAATGACAATCCAAAAACGATGACAATGGTGACAACGATGACAATGGCGGCGTTGTCCTCGGTCACCACACTAGTATCAACATCGGCAACAACAACTTCAAAATGAGTTTAAATCTAAAATTACAATTGCATTTGCCGGTTACTCCATACAGACATACTTTTGTGTTTGTATGAGTGGGGGTGATGTTTCTATTGGTGTTTCCCCAATGTTGTTGATTGTCTTTGGGTTTTCGATTCGGATGGCAAACTAAATATTTAAATGTCAACAATGGAACCACCAAAAAAATGTTGAATAAAAAATCCAACACATTTAAGAAAAATACTGGTTTATTGTGGAAATTATTTTGTTTTAAATTTAATCATGTTTTTGATTGGGTTGACTATATGATACCCATCACCACTTTGAGTATATTTTACATATGTATCCTAACAGACGACGCGTTTTGTTATAAATCTATATCTGAACCGATTTCAGGGAAACTTGCCAGAGACTAATTTATATAACATCAGTACGTTGTGTCATTCGGCCTAGCTATGTATCTTTTCACGAAGCTTAGCAACATCATTCTAGACTTAATTCAGTACCCTATACCAAAATTCGTGCAAATCGAAAGATATATAGGGTCTTTGGTGCACCAATTACCTTAAGGGGACCCCCCCATTCTCGGGGTCAATAATGTTGTTGATATAATTCGAATCTACACTAATTAATGAATGTCCCTACAAAATTTCAAGTGAAAATCTCAAGAACTCTTGATGATATAGCCGATTTATTGAGTCAGCATCAAGTGACGGCTGAAGGGCTTCTCAAACTTAAAACGCGTTTTTCTCTAAACATTTTTTTGTGAATGGCGGGCACGATAACTCAAAAACTAATAACCCAATCAATTTCAAATTTTTACATGTTTCTCTGTGAGTGTATAGCTATCGTATGAACTAGGATAAAGCCAATCGGTAAAGATCTTCCTAATTTTGTTACTTGGTTTTTGGTAAAAAATCGCCGATTTTCCAAAAATATTTTTTCAAAGGTCTACCATTTTGTTAATTTTAGAGCGAAGTCAATAATCCTAGTTCATACGAGAGCCAGACATGTCCTCTTTCTAACACAGTTGGAATTTTCGGATTCCGATGTTCCAGTGAGGAGTTATCATGCCCGCCATCGAAAATAAGGACTTTTCTTTGAACCCAAAAAACAACAACAAAACAACAACAAAAAATTTTGGTAAATTATTTTTCTTCCTTTTTAAATCTTCAAATATATATGTGCCAAGTTACAAACCTTAACAAGCATTGGTATTCATTTACCAGCCCATTTAAAATCTTAAAAATAAAAAATCGAGAATGGGGGGGTTCCCTTAAATAAAAGAAATAAATGAAATTTAGAGGAAAATTGAGGAAATGAAGGGGCATTTGGTTTATGGAAGTCATTTTGTCTATGGAACGGGATCTTCAAGGAATCTTCCTCTAATGAGTACTTCGATTGATAAAGTACCATTTCAAATGTCTTTAAAAATACAAAATACAACTTATTATCTTTTCCAAGTCTATAACAAGTGCGAAGATGGGACTCATTGCTTAAAATTTTAAATATTTAATAATACCATACTTTGACCAACTAATTATCTTTATCCAATCTGAACATAATCCGAAGATGGGACCTATTGGTCCACCCTTTCTGGCACCTACCCCACAAAGATTAAAATTTTTAAATGTATACAAATGTCTTGGTTTTATCAAGAATATGATATAAAAGTTCTATAAAAAATCTCCTACCTGTTGCAGACCCTATAAATGTCTTATTTTCATTAAGGGATTTTAAGGAGCTTTATATCCGTAAAATATGGTATTAGAATGAAATTGTAATCCTAGATGATCTGTGCAATGTTTTTTTTTCTAATAAACATTTGTCTATAGCTTTCCGTTTTTCAAAAAGGGTTTCTATCAAAACATAGGACTTACGGAGCCCACATTTGGAGAAATTTCCCTCCATTCCTTTGGTTTATTTTGGTTTGTTATGTATACGCTGCCCTTCCTTTTGCCAAGCCATCCAACTGAGCGAATCATATCAAAAAGAGCTAAAACATCAATAAGAAACGCATAAAAACCCCCTGTGCGACAATGTAACAAATGTCAAACGAGTTTGTAAAGTAAATGTGGTGTAGAATCACACACATAAATACAAACATGTACATAAACATAAAATGAACTTAAAGCGGAATTGTAATCAACATGACGTCTGCATACCAACACTGCATAAATTCCAGAGATCATCAACGCCATCATTGTTCTGCTGCAAGGATCCCCCTTTCACATGGAGTTGGGAAAAATGGAAAACTGAACTCGATTTTATTACACCTGTATATGTGAATATGTAAGCGATTTATGTGTATGTGTGTGAGTGATTCTATTGCTTTACATGCATCGATGATAGAAATGATTTTTCAATGGGGAAGATATTTCCCACCTTTCTCTCACCATTCCTCTACCCTCTATTTGTTATCACTACTTCATAGTTATCCTGATATGAAATCCCCTCCATCAATGATAAGGAGGAAGTAAAAATCGTTAAAATAGCATTTATTGCTACGATGTCATTATGATGACAAAATATGCAGATGATGCTATAATTTTTACTTTTGGCATATAAACGCTGCCAGCTCACACAAAAATTGTCATCGTTATGTTTCCCCACTATTCTTTATCATGCGATTGCTTTGATTGCTAGAGTAAATGTAATAATTCCAACCCCCACCCCCCTCCCCACCAACAATTTTGTCAAATGCAAAATAATCGGATTTAGATAGCAGTAAATGTCTTCATATACAAGGAGGGAATAGGAAAATGATTTTTCTTTTTGTCTTTGTGTTTAGTTATCAGAACCAGAAATCTGTATATGTATGTATTTATGTAGATATGTCTGATATATATATATATATATCAATATCTAATTTAATATCACTTATCATTACCACAATCAAAGATATGACGATGAAAATGAAAAACCATTTTAGCCAAAGGAAAATAACAGAAATTGCATTTTTTTGCGGTTAACCACAAAATGTGCAAATATTATTCTACAATTGAAACCACACAAATATATAGATGCATGCAATCAAACACACATACATACATGTATCGATGTATGTGTATACAAGACATCTGTTTGTTTTGCTTTTTTTAAAAAACTACGTTTAATTAAATGACAATAAAACAAAACAACTAATAAATCAAATGAAGTGTAGTTGGAAAAGATGAAGACATCAAACAAGATGAAAGAGAGGCGGAAAGAGAGAAAGTGTGAGAGAAATATAATGTAAGCGAATATATTCTGCATAGGCAAGTAGATTGTTAAATTTGAATTATTTTAATTCAATTATATTTAGGCTGTTTTTTTCTAATAAATCTTTAAAACTTCTAATAAATCTGATCGGACCTGGAAAAAATATGTTTTAAAAATTCATATTTCAGGCTCGTTTATACCCTCCACCATGGATCATAGAAAATTGTTTCCAGCAAAGAATAGGTTTTCAAAGACCAATAGACCAAGAAACGTGGATTTTAAAATACTATCAATGGTTATTGGCCCAGGATTTTTAAAGACGATTTTTAAAATTTTCATCATAATAATAATTTTCGATAAAATAATTATACCCTACACAACTATGTTGTCAGGGTATTATAGCTTTGTGCAGCCCCAAAAGTTTGTAACACCGCTATTGTTTTTGGAAAAGATCGGTTAATATTTAGGAGATGAAATATTATTTTTGTCGGTTTTTCTGGTCGCTCCAGAGGCTGAAATTTTGGTTCAAACACCGCGAATGGAGAAGGGGATCGGGCCAAAGAATAAGCATGCCTGTTTTGATAAAGATCGGTCAATATTTAGCGGGTCAAATAGACCCTAACTTTTGTGTGAAAAATGACAAAATTTTTATTCTGGGGTGTATATACTTGCTCCTGAAGGACATATACCCGAGAAGTTGATAGTATATCCAAGAGAAGTTGTTGAGCTTCACATGGATACCAATTATATGGCTGTATGTTTTCTGATGTGGGAGTTATACGTTATTAGGTAAAGGTGACTATGTGCATTGTATTACTATTACTCCATTAGAGGACGCGCTGATCACTTGAAATTGTACATGAAGTTCCGTTTATGGTCAAGGACGACGACTAGATAGTTTTCTGTGAAGTCGAGATTTCATTCAGGGGGTGCAATGAACAGAAAACATTAATTTTGTCAGATTTTCTAGTTGATCTAGAGGCAAATATTATATGCAGAACATCACATATTTTACAAGGTGATGGGGATCTGACCAAATACTTAGAGCGGCTGTTTAGATCGGTCAATATTCCTAAGGGTCAAATCAACCAAAACCTAATGTGACCAATTTTTTATTTTGTGACGTAAAACTTCACTTCAGGAAAAAATTGGAAAATAAAAGTGGAGTTGTTGATCTATAATCGGTAAGGGTGCAATTATCACAAAATATTGCCCAGGCTCAGAATATAGAACCGCAGAAAGTTTGTTTTTCGTGGTAGCTGTGTAGGGTATTATATGGTCGGCCGCGTCCGACTATACTGCTCCGCTCACTGGTTTTTTTAATTTCACTACTATTTTCTATTGATCCTTGAAAAACATCTAAGAAAATATTTTAAAGCACAATAGATGCTGTTTTTGTAGAATATATATTATTTCGATTAAGACGCTCCTGTGATCCTTTGAAAACAAAATTCTATAAAAATCCACCCCCCTAGCTCTGCTGGCCCACTTTGTGGTCTATTGAAGTATCTGTATTGTTGTTATTATAATACATTTTCATTTATTTGTTTTCAATAAAAATACAAATATTCATATGTCTGTGTGTGTGTTCTCTATAAAAACAAAACTCAAAGTCCAATCCAATCTTCATTGTATTGTTTATTATTTCAATAAAGTTAATTAATATCCGTGTCTCTATATTCTAATAAATGGCCATTGTTGGTCTCTCAATTACATTTATTATAAATTCCACACAAATACTAAAATATGCATGTATGTATGTACGTAAATAGAATAAATTGAAAGCTAATATGTCAAGTGGAACGAAGAAGAAAAAACAAATACAATAATATTAAAATAATTGCCAGTTTATGTGGATGGTCATTCATATATGAAATATTTGTGGCTAAAAATCACACAAAGGTAAATATATATATAAATTATAACACACTTCGAATATCAGACCATTTCGTTACACCTCTCTATTCAATTTCAATATATTTGTTTCTGTTTACAAAACAAGTAATATTTTTCCAGAACTTCTCATCCAAAAAGAGTCGTTGACTTGTTTTTCCCACTTTGATATTTTCATTTTGATTTTTATCCATTAAGTAAATTGCTTTCGTTTGCTAGGAGAAAAAAACACTTGAACAACAACAAATCTCTGGAAATGGACATAAAGACAAACGCTTTGCATTTAAATTTTCACTTGACCGACAAAGCAAAGCCAAAGAAATAAAATCAAATTAAATTTAATTTAATAAGTCACCGGTAAGTGTTGTTACACGAATTTCATGATTTATTATGAATTTTATGTTCAATTTCAATTTTTATTGCCGGAACTCCCCCCACTCCTCTGGTTTTTTGTTGTTGTTCAAGGCAAGAAACATAGTCAGACTTATTGCGTTATTTTATGGGCTTGTGATTTATTTAGTAGGCATAAGGAGATAACATAGCGGAAAAGTCAGGGGATTTTAGAAGATTATTTGGCAAAGAAAAGAGCTTTTGGTTTTTATTACCTGCAAGGAAATAAAGACAGACATAGAAATTCTAATTTGAGTAATAACAAGTGAAAAAGCGTTAAGTTCGGCCGGGCCGAACTTTGGATACCCTCCACCATAGTTATACTGACAGATACATGCAATGAAAATATAGGGAACATACCAAAAATTGGACCTATATATATATACATACATTTCTAAAAACGGATTATGTAAACCATAATACAAATTTCAGAAATTATTAATGGATAATTGTACCCTCAGCGTTATGAGGGTGTGTACACTTTGACACGTTGCCTCATCGAAATATTAGTTCTAGACCCCATGTTTCGTTGGACCAAATCCGTTTCTGAAATTAAAATTTCATCCAAACTTTGCCCATCTTATTATTTCTTTTAGACTTAGTTCAAATTCGAAGATGGAGAATATCGGTCCACTTCTTCTGGAACCTCCATACAGGGGCTAGGTCTAAATAGTTCATTATCGAACCTTACGTTCTAATTTATTATCTCGCTATCCTCCGCAAGAGAAATGATTACAACAAAGTCTTAGAACCAAACCCAAGCACGGAACAAATCGGATAACTATTTTAATATAAACAAGTGAAAAAGCGTTAAGTTCGGCCGGGCCGAACTTTGGATACCCTCCACCATAGATATACTGACAGGTACTAGAAATGAAAATATAGGGAACATACCAAAAAGTGGATTATGTAAACCATAATACAAATTTCAGAAAATGTTAATGGATAATTATACCCCCAGCCTTATGGCTAATGAGGGTGTATACACATTAATACGGTGAAAATGTGCCTTGTCGAAATATTGGTTCTAGACCCCATCCGTTTCAGAAAGTTTAGATTTCATCCAAACTTTGCCCATATTATTGTTTCTTCCAAACCTAGTTCATATTCGAAGATGGGGAATATCGGTCCACTCCTTCTGGAACCTCCACACAGGGGCTAGGCCTAAATGCGGCTATAGTTCATTACCGAACCTTACGTTGTAATTTTTAATAAAGCTATCCTCCGCAGGTGAAATGATTACAACAGAGTCTTAGAACCAAATTCAAATCGCGGAACAAATCAGATAACTATTTTAATATAAAAAGGGGGTTATATGGGGACTACCCCAAAATGGGGGCGAATATTAATAATTTTTGGTAGGGAGATTTGTTACCATAAACGACTACAAAATACCAAATAGCAGCGAATTCGGTTGAAAAACGCGCTCAAGAACCCCAAAATACCGAATATTGGGGGTACCCTTATATGGGGGCTATCCGAAAATATGGACCTATATTCATATTTTGTACCTATTAAGAACTCAAAATACTAAATTACAGCTAATTCGGCGGAAAAATACGAGCAAAACCCCCAAAATACTGCGAATTAGGAGCTACCGTTATATGGGGGCTACCAGAAAAAGTGGGCCTATATTTATAATTTTTTGCGATGATATTAAGTACCCAATAAGAACCCAATGAAGCAAATTTCAGCGAATTCGGTTGAAAAACGCGGTCAAGAACCCCAAAATACCGAAAATTTGGGGGTACCCTTATATGGGAGCTATGCCTAAACGTGGACCGATAAAGCCCATCTTCGAACTTGATCTGCCTGCAGACAAAAGACGATTCTATGCAAAATTTTGGCGATTTATCTCCATTCGTTTAGACGCTAGAGTGATTACAACAGACAAACGGACAGAAAGACGGAATTGGCTATATCGTCATAGAATTTTACGCTGATCAAGAATATACTTTATACTTTATAGGGTCGGAAATGATTATTTCGATGTGTTACAAACGGAAAAACAAACGGACAGACAGACGGAATTGGCTATATCGTCATAGAATTTTACGCTGATCACGCTGATATATATACTTTATAGGGTCGGAAATGATTATTTCGATGTGTTACAAACGGAAAAACAAAACTAAAAGGGGGGTTATATGGGGACTACCCCTAAAAAGGGGAGAATATTAATAATTTTTGGTGGAAAGATTTGTTGCCATATACGACAAAAAATACCAAAATTCAGAACCTCAAAATATCGAAAATTAGGGGTACCCTTATATGGGGCAATATTTATAATTTTTTGGGGATAGATTTGCTACCTAATATGAATTCAAATTACTAAATTACAACCAATTCGGTGAAAAACTCCGGTCAAAACCCCCCAAAAACTGGAACTGGAAAAATGTGATCTTACCCCCCCCCAAAATACCGCAAAATTAAGGGTACCGTTATATGGGGGCTATCCGAAAATATGGACCCATATTTATAATTTTTAGTGGGGAAATTTGGTACCCAATAAGAATCCCATGTACCAAATTTCAGCGAATTCATTTGAAAAACGCGCTCAAGAACCTCAAAATACCGAAAATTTGGGTGTACCCTTATATGGGACCTATGCCTAAACGTGGACCGATAAAGCACATCTTCGAACTTGACCTGCCTGCAGACAAATCTATCTAAACTCGTTTAGACGCTAGAGTGATTACAACAGACAGACAGACGGACATGGCTATATCGTCATAGAATTTTAAGCTGATCAAGAATATATATATATACTTTATAGGGTCGGAAATGATTATTTCGATGAGTTACAAACGGAAAAACAAATTGAATATACCCTCCATACTATGGTGGAGGGTATAAAAATTGTAATAAATGTTGTTTGTTTAAAGGGGAATAATTTAAAAAAATCCTTCTAAGCTTCTTGGTCTGTAGGTCCTAGGTAAAACTTCCTTCTGTAAGTCCTTGAAAAAATTTTCTTTTCAAAAAATCAACGCCTTTATAGGTCCTTGAAAAAAAATATTCTTTTAAAAATCCACGCCTTTATAGGTTCTTGAAAAAAAATATTCCACGCCCCTAGAGGTGCTTGAAAAAATATTCTTTATAAAAATATCCGCCTCTAGAGGTCATTGAAAAAATATTCTTTATAAAAATATCCGCCTCTAGAGGTCATTGAAAAAATATTCTTTATAAATCCCCGCCTCTAGAGGTCGTTGAAAAAAATATTATTTATAAATCCACGCATCTAGAGGTGATTGAAAAATTATTATTTTAAAAATCCACGCCTTGAAAAAATATTCTTTATAAATCCACGCCTCTAGAGGTGCTTGAAAAATTATTATTTTAAAAATCCACGCCTTGAAAAAATTTTCTTTTCAAAAAATCAACGCCTTTATAGGTCCTTGAAAAAAAATATTCTTTTAAAAATCCACGCCTTTATAGGTTCTTGAAAAAAAATATTCCACGCCCCTAGAGGTGCTTGAAAAAATATTCTTTATAAAAATATCCGCCTCTAGAGGTCATTGAAAAAATATTCTTTATAAATCCCCGCCTCTAGAGGTCGTTGAAAAAAATATTCTTTATAAATCCACGCCTCTAGAGGTGCTTGAAAAATTATTATTTTAAAAATCCACGCCTTGAAAAAATATTCTTTATAAATCCACGCCTCTAGAGGTGCTTGAAAAATTATTATTTTAAAAATCCACGCCTTGAAAAAATATTCTTTTAAAAATCCACGCCTTTATAGGTCCTTGAAAAATATTCTTTTAAAAATCCACGCCTTTATAGGTCCTTGAAAAATATTCTTTTAAAAATCCACGCCTTTATAGGTCCTTGAAAAATATTCTTTTAAAAATCCACGCCTTTTAGGTCCTTGAAAAATATTCTTTTAAAAATCCACGCCTTGAAAAATATTCTTTTAAAAATCCACGCCTTTATAGGTCCTTGAAAAAATATTCTTTTAAAAATCCACGCCTTTATAGGTCCTTGAAAAAATATTCTTTTAAAAATCCACGCCTTTATGGGTCCTTGAAAAAATATTCTTTTAAAAATCCTCGCCTTTATGGGTCCTTGAAAAAATATTCTTTTAAAAATCCACGCCTCTAGAGGTCCTTGAAAAAATATTATTTTAAAAATCCACGCCTCTAAAGGTCCCTGTAAAAATATTCTTTATATTCTGAAAAATATTCTTTATATTCTGAAAAAAATATTCTTTATAAATCCACGCCTCTAGAGGTCCTTGAAAAAATATTCTTTATAAATCCACGCCTCTAGAGGTTCTTGAAAAAATATTCTTTTAAAATCCACGCCTTTTTAGGTCGTTGAAAAAATATTCTTTTAAAATCCACGCCTTTTTAGGTCGTTGAAAAAATATTCTTTATAAATCCACGCCTCTAGAGGTCGTTGAAAAAATATTCTTTATAAATCCACGCCTCTAGAGGTTCTTGAAAAAATATTCTTTTAAAATCCACGCCTTTTAGGTCGTTGAAAAAATATTCTTTTAAAATCCACGCCTTTTTAGGTCGTTGAAAAAATATTCTTTATAAATCCACGCCTCTAGAGGTCGTTGAAAAAATATTCTTTATAAATCCACGCCTCTAGAGGTCGTTGAAAAAATATTCTTTTAAAATCCACGCCTTTATAGGTCCTTGAAAAATATTCTTTTAAAAATCCACGCCTCTGTAGGTCATTGAAAAATATTCTTTTAAAAATGCACGCCTCTGTAGGTCCTTGAAAAAATATTCTTTTAAAAATCCACGCCTCTGTAGGTCCTTGAAAAAAATTCTTTAAAAATCCACGCCTCTGTAGGTCCTTGAAAAAATATTCTTTTAAAAATCACGCCTCTATAGGTCCTTGAAAAAATATTCTTTTAAAATCTACGCCTCTATAGGTCCTTGAAAAAATATTCTTTTAAAATCCACGCCTTTATAGGTCGTTGAAAAAATATTCTTTATAAATCCACGCCTCTAGAGGTCGTTGAAAAAATATTCTTTATAAATCCACGCCTCTAGAGGTCGTTGAGAAAATATTCTTTATAATTCCACGCCTCTAGAGGTCGTTGGAAAAATATTCTTTATAAATCCACGCCTCGGTAGGGACTTGAAGAAATATTGTTTTAAAAATCCACGCCTCTAAAGGTCCTTTAAAAAAATATCCTACGCCTTAAATAGTCCTTGAAGATAGATTATGTTAAAAATCTGCTCCTTAATATAATCTGCTCCTTAATCTGCTCTTCAAAAATCCGCGAGGGTGGTTCTTAGAAATATATTCCAAAATTTCGGGCTTTAAAAAAGGAAGGAATGTTATTATTGTTCTACTAATTATTGATTGTCCCTCTACTCACCATAACCCTCCCAGGAACCATTGTGGTTATACAAAATGGTTATTTTTAACAGTTGTAGTTATGGTTGATGTTAGGAGAGGGCGAGGGGCTATTAGACAAATATCTTCAACCATATTTTTGGTCTGATTATCTAAATGTTTCCTTTTGCCTTCGCTCGTTCTGCTTGCTCTTATTGTGTGGCTTTAGTTATCAAAGCAAACATATGTGGAAACCAAAAATATACAAAACTATGATTCCCCTCCCCCATTTTCTCTCTCTCACACATTTATATTCATTCCCCCCATCCCACCACTTGTCTAACACAAATTATATCCTGCCATATTCTTTCCTTCTTTTTGCTAAAATGTTTATTACACTGTGGTTTAACAAAACTCTTCTTCCAAGTGGGCCTGAGTCCTTAGAAGTATACATGTGTGTATGTGTGTGTTTGCTTGCGTGTGACTGAGTGTATGCTTGTAATTGTAATTATGTCAAAACTATATCCTTGTAAGGACTTCATGTTTGTTATATTAGCAATAGAATCCGACATAGTTGTAATTCAAACATGACTTGAAGGCATAGCTAGCCTGTTATGTTCATCTGTCTTGCTGTTGTTGGCCCTGATCATCACAGCCAACAGGAATTTTCGTTTTGTGCCAGGGAAAACTTTTAAGACCACAACCATAAAGAGAAGAGGATAACAAGTTCTTGTTGTTGTTGGTTACAAGAATGGGTAGTTGGGGGGGGTGTAAATGTTCGGATAAATATATTTCCTGTTTGAATTATATTCTCAGAATTTGATATGTCTTCTTCATCAGGTCTCCCTCCCTCTCCTGACAGAACATTGCTACAACTTCTTCTTCTTCTTCTTCTTTTACTAATTCTTTGCGTTTGTTTCTTCTTTGCTGTTACTTTTCGTTGGTCTGTCATTTCTTAAGGATTTCCTGATTTTAATTAAATAAATATTTAACGTTTCCTCCATCTCCGACCAAGTGGCCCCAAAAAGTGTTTGCGTGTATGTGTGAGTAAGTGAGCGTTTGTTGTTGTTAGTGTAGTTGGTGATAATAAGTGGCCAAAAGTTAATTAACAAATAACTCAAGGGAAAAATATATTTCAGTTTTATTTAACCGCATAACTGGAACCACGTAGTTCATATCTAGGAAGGCTGGCAGTCAGGGCGGCATTTAGTCATCGGCGTAACTTAGACAAGGTGATAAACTTAATTATTTTTATGACAAACAGGGAGGAGGAGTGGAGGAAAAAACTTGAGCGGGTTTACCATACATTAGGCCTATTAAATAATAAAGGGAAGTGATAAACAATTTGAAGGAATGATCCCTCGGGACAAATTTGCCAGAAAAACTAAAATTGTTTTGGCTAAACTATGAGGACTGTCATCTACATACATATATAACACACATACACAGAAGACATAAAAAGGATACTTTTTCAAATATTTGCATAGGACATATTTTTCCAGGAAAGAATTTTTTGCAAGGAACAATCCGAGTGGATTTTTAAAGAATTTTGTTTTCACTGACTAACAGGATGCGTGGATTTTAAAGAAGATTTTTTCAAGGATCTATAGAAGAGTGGATTTTTGAAGAATATTTTTTAAGGAATAATAGAAGGCCAGGATTTTTATTCATTAAAAATTAAGGCCTTGTCTTATTCTGTTTTAAAGGACAAAAGAAGGTCTGGATTTTTTTGAAGATTTTTTTCAAGGACAAAAATAATACGTGGATTTTTTTCAAGGACTAATGGAAGGCGTGGATTTTTTAAGAATATTCTTAGAGGCCCTTTTCAAGGGCCTTTAGAGTCATGGATTTTGAAAAAATATTTTTTTTAAGGAGTGGATTTTTAAAAACTTGTTTTTCAAGGACCTATAGAGGCGTGGATTTTTAAAGACTAGTTTTTAAGGACCTATAGAGGCGTGGCTTTTTAAAGACTATTTTTTCAAGGACCTATAGAGGCGTGGATTTTTAAAGACTAGTTTTTCAAGGACCTATAGAGGCGTGGATTTTTAAAGACTAGTTTTTCAAGGACCTATAGAGGCGTGGATTTTTAAAGACTAGTTTTTCAAGGACCTATAGAGGCGTGGATTTTTAAAGACTAGTTTTTCAAGGACCTATAGAGGAGTGGATTTTTAAAGACTAGTTTTTCAAGGACCTATAGAGGCGTGGATTTTTAAAGACTTGTTTGATAGAGCTGGAGGTATTCTCCTTTTTGTAGGAGAGCTGGAGGTATTTTCCTTTTTGTAGGAGAGCTGGAGGTATTCTCCTTTTTGTAGGAGAGCTGGAGATATTCCTTATCCTCTAGCAGAGCTGCAGGTATTCTTTTTCCTGTGAAAGAGCTGCAGGTATTCCTTTTCCTGTGGAAGAGCTGCAGGAGTCTTCTTCCTGTAGAACAACTGCACGTATTCTTCTTCCTGTAGGAGAGCTGGAGGTTTTCTTCTTAGAGGAAAACTGTAGGTCTTCTTCTTCCTAGAGGAGAACTGTTGGCATTCTTCTTTCTGTGGAAGAGCTGCAGAGGAGAACTGTAGGTATTCTTCTTTCTGTGGAAGAGCTGCAGGTATTCGTCTTCCCTTGATAGAGGTGGAGGTATTCACCTTCTTGTAGGAGAGCTGGAGATATTCCTCATCCTATAGCAGAGCTGCAGCTATTCTTCTTCTTGAGGAAGAGGTGCTGGAAATCTTCCTA
>NW_026883295.1:0-49107 GCF_032173495.1 Musca vetustissima | reverse complement strand
ATCAGAACCGATTTTCACGAATCTTAGCATATGTCATTCTTGACTTAATTTAGTACGATATTCCAAAATTCGTGCAAATCGAAAGATTTACAGGGACATTAGTGCACCATTTAACAAAAACGAAAATATATATGGGAGCTATATCTAAATCTGAACCGATTTTCACCAATTTCAATAGGGTTCGTCCTTGGGACAAATAAATGAGCTGTACCACATTTCATCCAAATCGGATTATAAATGCGACCTGTACTTTGTTTAAAATTTAACATCAACAGTGGACGGATATGTTTGGCCTGTTACAAACATATGCACAAAGACAAAATATTTATACCCTGTGGTGAAGGGTATAAATATGTCCTCGGGTAACGACGAATTTGTATACCCTTCACCACACTGTGGTACAGGGTATTATGTCTTTGTGCATATGTTTGTAACAGGCAAAAAGAAACGAGATAGACACACGGTTCCTTTTGAGAATATGCATAGAATCACTTTTTAAGTCGATTTATGCATGTCCGTCCGTCCGTCTGTCTGTCTGTGCATGTTAAATTGTAAACAAAGTACAGGTCGCATTTATGATCCGAATTGGATGAAATTTGGCATAGGTCACTTATTCGGCCCAAGGACGAACCCTATTGAAATTGGGAAAAATCGGTTCACATTTAGATATAGCTCCCATATATATATTTAACCGTTTTAATGTAAACGGTCCCTATATATCTTTCGATTTGCACGACATTTGGTACAGCCTAATCATTTAGGTCTAGAATTATGTCTGCCAAGTTTCGTGAAAATCGGTCCAGATTTAGATATAGCTCCAATATATAGTTTCGTCCGATTTCATGTAAATGGTGCACCAAAGTCCCAATATATCCTTCGATTTGCATAATATCCTTCGAAATTTGGTACAGCCTAATCATTTAGGTCTAGAATTATGTCTGCCAAGTTTCGTGAAAATCGGTCCAGATTTAGATATAGCTCCCATATATAGTTTTGTCCGATTTCATGTAAATGGTGCACCAAAGTCCCTATATATCCTTCGATTTGCACCAAATTTTGGCATAACGTACTGAAATGAGCCTAGAGAGATGTCTGCCAAGTTTCGAGAAAATCGGTCCAGATTTTATATAGCTCCCATATATAGTTTCGTCCGATTTCATGTAAATGGTGCAACAAAGTCGCTATATATCTTTCGATTTGCGCGAAATTTGGCATAACGTACTGAATTGAGCCTAGAGTGATGTCTGCCTTGTTTCATGAAAATCGGTCCAGATTTAGATATAGCTCCCATATATAGTTTCGTCCGATTTCATGTAAATGGTGCACCAAAGTCGCTATATATCTTTCGATTTGCGCGAAATTTGGCATAACGTACTGAATTGAGCCTAGAGTGAAAATCGGTCCAGATTTAGATATAGCTCCCGTATATAGTTTCGTCCGATTTTATGTAAATGGTGCACCAAAGTCCCTATATATCCTTCGATTTGCACGAAATTTGGTACAGCCTAATCATTTAGGTCTAGAATTATGTCAACCAAGTTTCGTGAAAATCGATCCAGATTTAGATATAGCTCCCATATATAGTTTCGTCGGATTTCATGTAAATGGTGCACCAAAGTCCCTATATATCCTTCAATTTGCACGAAATTTTGGCATAACGTACTGAAATGAGCCTAGAGATATGTCTGCCAAGTTTCGAGAAAATCGGTCCAGATTTCTATATAGCTCCCATATAAAGTTTCGTCCGATTTCATGTAAATGGTGCCCCAAAGTCCCAATATATCTTTCGATTTGCACGAAGTTTGGCATAACGTACTGAATTAAGCCTAGAGTGATGTCTGCCAAGTTTCGAGAAAATCGGTCCAGATTTAGATATAGCTCCCATATATAGTTTCGTCCGATTTCATGTAAATTGTGCACCAAAGTCGCTATATATCTTTCGATTTGCGCGAAATTTGGCATAACGTACTGAATTGAGCCTAGAGTGATGTCTGCCTTGTTTCATGAAAATCGGTCCAGATTTAGATATAGCTCCCATATATAGTTTCGTCCGATTTCATGTAAATGGTGCACCAAAGTCGCTATATATCTTTCGATTTGCACGAAATTTGGCATAACGTACTGAATTGAGCCTAGAGTGATGTCTGCCTTGTTTCGTGAAAATCGGTCCAGATATAGATATAGCTCCCTTTTATTATAGATTGATTTTAAGTACTTGACGCACCAAGGAACCAATAGACTGATATGAACAAAACATTCTGAAATTACTATAACCTAACCTGTAATATTTGGGTAGAGCTTCCATATATATTTTCGCCCGATTTCAAGTAAATTGGGCATCAAACTCCTCATGTAGTCAGATTGACATCAAATATTGCACAACTTACAAAATTGAGCATAGAATTACATAGTTGCGTTTTCTAGAAATACAGACATAGCCCAACGGATGACCTATTTATATTTGTTTGAAGTCGATTTACACTTTATGAATAGATCTAGATAGATTCACATTTAGATAAATATCACATATTTTATTTCATCCAATTTCATGTTAATAGCCCTTTTTAATATACCCATAGTGGTGAAGGGTATCATATAGTCGGCCCCGTCCGACTTTACTACTTTCCTTACTGGTTTATTAATATAAACCTGCATGTACGAGAGCTATACGTAAATCTAAATCGATTTGAAGAATATTTACATATTTGAGCTGTATCTGAAATATGTATGGGAGATATATCCAAATCTGAAACGATTTAACCAATTTCCACACACGTCGTTCTAGCCTTATTTAAATACGCTGTACCGCCTGTGCAAAATCTCATTGCTATCGGACAGTTATTGATTACGAGTGAATATATATATATATATATATATATTAATGCAAATTAGATCCATATTTCTTCCAACGATTTGACTATCTCTTCTATAGATTCGTTAAATATTTGTACGCAATTATGCTGAACAACCCATCGTGGGCTAAATAAGTGATTGTAACAACTGTGGGCTTTTCGCATTCGGCCACATTTTGAGTTCTTCATTAACTTATAAATCCAAATTTCGTGCAAATCGAGTGATATATAGGGACTTCGGTGCACCATTTACCTAAAATCGGACGAAAATATATATGGCAGCTATATCTAAATATGAACCGATTTTCACGAAATTTAACACACATCGTTCTACACTTAATTCAATACGCTATGCCAAATTTCATGCAAATCGAAGGATATATAGGGACTTTGGTGCGCCATTTACCTAAAATCGGACGAAAATATATATGGGAGCTATATCTAAATCTTAACCGATTTTCACGAAATCTTTCTACACTTTCTAGACTTAATTCAGTGCGCTATGCTAAATTTCGTGCAAATCGAAGGATATATAGGGACTTTGGTGCACTATTTTTCTAAAATCGGACGAAAATATATATGGGAGCTATATCTAAATCTCGACCGATTTTTACGAAATTTTACACACATCGTTCTAGATTTAATTCAGTACGCTTTGCCAACTTTCGTGCAAATCGATGGATATATAGGGACTTTGGTGCACTATTTACCTAAAATCGGACGAAAATATATATGAAAATATATATATATATATATTTTGAGATATGCCTCTCTTGCAGGAAATAAGCGATATGATTTTGTGGCAAAATTTACATAAAATTGGTCGAAATTATACATGGAACTTATATCTAAATCTGAACCGATATCAGTAGAGTGTGTGTCCTTTGTTCAAGAAAATGAACAGTGTACTTTCTTTACAATAATACATGGACTGACTGACGAACAGACATACATATCATCAATCTTTAGAATGTAACAAACATATGAACATGTTTGTAACACGGTGTGGTGCAGGGTATAAAAATTGCAATATTTCAAATGAAACTTCTCTTTTTTCTTACGATGACACGTTTAAATTTCCCCCGACAAGGTCAACACAACACTCAATAAAAAAACATATCCCTGGAAATTACAAATAAACTTAATAAATAAGTACGTATGTATTTATGTATGTAAAATTTCAACAATGCCAAACTAATTTATGATTACAAATTTTAGGCGTGACCGGAAGGATATGTTCAATTGACACTTCGACGTGTGTTAATTCCCCAATTCTTGCAGCTAAATGGTTTAAATGGCATTTGAATGGTTCGGTTGTCTGTGTGTGTGTGCGTGTTTGTGAATGAAGTGTTGGCTGTTATCAAATATTCCATAAATAATTTAATACAAATAAACAAAGCGAATAAATGATGGCTGGATGGCTTGCAGACCACAGGGCAGACAGACAAATAGAAAAAAATGTGCATTAGTCTACAACAACCCCCCCCCCCCCCCCCCCCCCCCTTTACAAAATCCAAGAACCACAAAGTGACACACACACGACAAAAGGTGTAAAATGTATGGATTCGTTGTCGGTTCTTTTGTATTTCATTTTTCATTCGGTGACGATGTTGTCGTTGTTGTTGTCTTGTGGACATTTGGTTATCTGTCTGGCAGGCAGGCGGATAAATTGTTATTTATAAAGGTTTAATCGTTTATCGAAAACTCATAAATTAATTATCTAAAAATGGGCATTGAAGTGCAATAAATAATAATATCGAAACTTCAGAAGGGTCACTTGTAGCTAACTTTTCACTTTCGTGACAAAGACAATAAAACGACAAATAAACAAATTTAACACTTTGACTATTTTCCAAACATAAAATAACCTCGGCACGATGAGAGCGTCATTTCCATTAAATCAAAAGCTTTAAAATTTTTATCCAAATTTGGAGACACCTCTAACAGGTGGTAGGTCGAGTTCTATAAAGTGAAGTTTTATTTGTCTGCCCATTTGTAAATGATTTTCGATTAATCACAAATGCCGCATTAAAGCATTAAATTTCACTTTGATTATCGAGGCGGTACTCTTTATATTACACCTTTAATGGGTCCGTTCGAGGTCTATCGTCGATGACTATCATAAAAAATATTCATTTATTTACACCAAAATTGACTAATGACAAATAAAATAAATAGTGTATTTACAAATTAAAGATAAAGAAAGCTAACATCAAATCGATTGCCATTGTAAATAAAAGTGGGCGTTTTGTTCAGAGTTGCCTTTAATGTTCGTACAATTTAGAAAACATAGATAACATGAAAGCAATGATTTTAAATGCGGACAACTTAAAACAAATAAAAAAGTCTATAAGTTTTCTCATGATGAGATGCGATTTCAAAATACATAAAATCTTAAGGGCTATATATTCCAAAGAGTCGGTCAGAATGTATTTAAACTTCGAAATAACAAATTTCAGACCCTTAGGTACTAAAATATGGGGTGGTACCTGTGTTGGGTGCAATACCAAACTATTATAGAATATTCATCCAAGTGGGCTTATATATTCCCAATCCTTAAATACTGAAAATGGAGAACAATATCGATAATTACAACCTCCACCAAAAAGTGAAGGCTATATTACATTACGTTTTTCAACTGAATTGTTCGTAATTTGGTATTGAGCATACTCACTGGCTATCAAATCTCACTACCAAAACATATCAATATTTATCTCCCTTTCATATAACGGTAACCTCACTATTAGATATTTTGAGAATATCAATCGTCTTTTTCTCACGTATTTTTCAAGGTTAATATTTTTCCAAAATACAAAATTAGAGTTGATGAGGTAAAACATGTGGCCAAAATCCTCAAAATACAGAGTATTAGGAGCAGTGTTATAAGGGGTAAACTAAAAAAAGTGGACCGATATATCCCATTTTCAATGCCGAACATCAATCAATCCAGAAAGCTTCAATATTTCAACTGAAGGACGGACAGGGCTAAATATAGAGTCCAATGCTTTTTTGCAGATCCCTCCAATGCATATTTACTGTACCTTGAGAATTTCAGACACGATTTTACCAGAAGTGGGTTTAATTAAATATTTCTGCTTCTTCTTCATACTAAAAACCAGTAAGGAAAGTTCAAAAATCGGTCGGGGCCGACTATATGATACCTTTCACCACTTTGGGTACATACAAGAGATGCTCATACGTACAATACCCTTTAGATAGAATAGATTTGACATTGTTGGAGGACAATTGGAATTGAAACGGACGAAATTAACAACGTGAAGTTATTTTATTGATATTTGAACTAAATTAAAACAACCCATATACATACTAACCTGTAGTAAATTCAATACGGTATGCAAAATTTTGTTTCAAGCGGAGAACATTGATTGTATATTACTCCATTTACATAAAATCGAATGAATATATGTATTCCAAAAAAACTTCGCATACATCAATAATCAGTACTTTGTGCAAAATGTTGTCTTAATCGGACCAATATTGGCAGTATGGTGCTCCATTAACAAAACTTCGCATATATCAATCTAGACCTAATTCAGTACTCTGTGTAAAATTTTGTATCGATCGGACCAATATTGGGAATTAGTTGCACCATTTACATAAAATCGGACGAAACTATATATGGGAGCTATATCTAAATCTGCACCGATTTCAACAAAACTTCGGATACATTAATCTGGACCTAATTCAGTACTCTGTGCAAAATTTTGTCCCAATCGGACCAATATTGTGTGGTTGGTGCACCATTTATAAAAAATCGAACGAAACTATATATGTGAGCTATATATAAATCTGAACCGATTTTCTCCAATTTCAATAGGGTTCGTCCTTGGGCCAAATAATTGGCATATGCCAAATTTCATCAAAATAGGATCATAAATGCGACCTGTACTTTGTTAACAAAAATCCATGGACGGACGGACGGACATGGATAAATCGACTTAGAAAGTGATTCTATGCATATTCTCAAAAGGAACCATTGGTCCATCTCGTTTCCTTTTGTCTGTTACAAACATATGCACAAAGACATAATACCCTGTATCACAGTGTGGTGAAGGGTATAAAGAACCAGTGAGAGGAGCAGTATAGTTGGACGGGACGACCATATAATACCCTACACAACTTCAACGGAGCTGCAAGTCTCTGCGCATCTATATTTCGAGCCTGGGAAATATTTCTCGATATTTGCTGTCTCTTGACAGATTAGTGATAGATTTTGATTTTAAATATTAATCACCATTCGAATTAGTTGCTTAGATCGCCTTCCTATGGAAATTGTGTGATGTTTGGCTTTTAATTATGGGGTCTGGTTTTCTTGGGCCATTTAATTCCCTAAATATCATCTGAACATCAACGAAAACCATGCCCTTGATCATAACCAGACCTTCGTGTAAAATTTCAAAGCGATCAGAGCTATTTTTAACCTCTAGGGGGTATGGTAATAATAAACAATATCTCAAAACACATAGATACCTGTAAATATTTTAGTACAGCTCCACATCCGAGTACCATATAATTAGTATCAAATTTAAGGCCAACCACTTCTCTAGGATATACAGTCCACTTCTCCGGTCTATGTTCTTGAGGAGTAAATTTTATTATTTAATGAAAATGTAGTAATTGTTCACACAAAAATCTGGGTCCATACAATAATAAAGTTTTTGGTCACTCCATCCCCTTAATATTCTCCGATCATTACCAAACCAATAACAATGGGTGTCTTATTTGTGCAAGTACCCGTCCTACATGCAACATTTCATGACGATTGGTCCATAACTATAGCCTATAGTCTACGACTAATATTTCGCGACGTTACAAGCTCATGGGCCATGGGGATTTCAGAAATGTTTTTCAAAGGAGCTAAAACTACGGAAGTAATTTTCCTTACATTTCATGGTTTAGGGGAGGGTGGATGTTTGCAAATTTGTCAATTGCCCTGTTAAAATACATATATGAACCAATCTAAACGTATCACTAATAGTTAAATACCAGACGGGTGATGCATGAAGTGAGTCTCGCCACATCAAACTGCGACCAATTTCAACATTCCCTTGCAAAATTAATTCATAGAATTTATTTATTTAATTCTCTCAACTTCCAAACGAACTAAGCAAATATAAACATATGCACGATTTATGATTGGCAAAGTAAATGCATTTTAGCCACATACAGCTAAACTCAATCCTCGATTCAGTTTTATTGCTTTGCTGTTGCTTCTTCGGCTGCAAATGACTGCAGTTTCTGAACGGAATGAGATTGTTTTGAATTTCATTTATTTCCTTATTATGGTTATGTGTGGCAGATACATGTCTGTTGCATGAGTAAATGAATTGTCTGAATAGATGGATGAATGAATGAATGGTTGTGTCTGTTTGATAGCATTTTCCTCAAGACAAACAGCGATTCTTTTAGAGTCGCGCATATAGAAAACGACGATGACGACGACAATAAATCTGTTAACATTCGAAAGTTGGCGGGGGATATTGTGACATGGTGATTTGTAGCCAGACATCATGCGCGACAATCATCATTTGAATACGAATGCATGAATGAGCCAGCAAGCGAGCGAACGAACGATTGAATGAATGACTGGAAATTAGGCCCTCCAAATTGAATGGCATGGGGGATATGATGCATCATAGAAAGGGACGATCAGCTGGCTGGTGGGCATGTGTGCGGAAGTAAAGACAAACAACTAACTGACATGGGGACAAGGTACATATGCCAATGGGTATGGGTGTCCGCATATGTATGTACATATATGATGAAGTTATAAATGACTTTTGTATGAAATTAAGAGATACCACCTTAAGAATTAGTAACCCAAACTCTTAAACACATACACGTATACCTACATACAAATGAAACCCCTTTGAATTTGTTGCGGCGTACATGCAATTGAATTGCATACAGAAATGTTGTCACCTTTGATCGAACAGTGAAATGAACGTCATAAGAAAATTTATATGAAGGAAATTTGAATCTTTATTTCCTCCGATATATCTTAAAATTATAACACACATAGGAGAAGGCTCGAAGGATTTCGAATGCCGCTAAAGACTCAGAGGGGACCCGAAAGCCTCTCTAGCGAAACTGACCAATATTTTGAATCCCACAAATATAGATATATTTATTATATCGAATTTAGCATATCACCATTTTACATTGAAAAAATCGACATAATATTACTCTCATGCTTACATAAATAAGTAAGGGTACCAATTTTTTCGAACCTAAGAAGAATGGACCGAAAATAAATAAACCAAAAACCACAATCGACCCATCCCGTTGAACAGAAAGATCTAACCATTGAACACAAAATATTTTCTCATCTGGATTATCAGCTCCTCCGTATCCCATTATTTACGTAGCTTTGCCATTTACATTACGCAATGTTTCAACAAAGAACTACCACTGGCGGAGATTTAATTTATTCAGTAACCCTATTTTATTATCTGACTGATTTGTCAGTCTTCTGTTAGTCCAATTCGCTATCTACATTTAGTTTCATACGATGGAGTCAAAATATTTAGGGCATTTGGTCTGGTCTACCCAGATAGGGAATTCCCTCATTAGATGATAAGGCTAGTTTCTTTACAATTTATGTTTTGGTGTTCAATATCTGAGCAGGATCCCTATTGACGTACCTACTGCATAATATTCTAAGAAGATTTTCAAAAGTCCATAAAATTTAACCACACTTATTCTAAATGGCTTAAAAAAATTGTCCAATATTTTTGAATGTCAAATTCGAACATGTGTTTTAGTCCAAAGAACATATCGACGCCTCCAAACCATAGTATGCTAAGTCTGAAAAGTGAGTTTTTCAGTAGAAGCTCTCAAAGTATGGAAGTTTTATATATCTTACGGGCCATGCTAATTACATTTTGGCTTATAACTTTGGTTTGGATTGGCCGATGATTACCAAAGGATTACCAAATTAATAAGGATTACCAAATTAAGGACCGTAGAATCTAAAAACGTAAAGAACTTTAAAACATGCTAAGTCGACTTAGCATACTATGATTCGGAGGCGTCGATATAATTCAATTAGGATATTTTGAAGGGTTCTAACATTAGGAATTTCTCGTAGTTAGGGGGGTATAGGCGAACTTTTTGCTATAGCCCCACATCATGGTAATTCTCATTTGCGATATGTTCTTATCTATGTTAGAAATGCTCCCGCAAAAATTGTTACTATAGGTTATATGTCATTATTTTTATGGTATACCCTACATGGCGGATCATCCGAATTAAGGTTCACTAGAGTTTTGACTTGTGTCGTTAGTGGAGCCAAGAAAAACGGAACAACAAGGCGGACATTTAAATACCTAAACTCGAACGAAAATTTTGAATGGAAGCTACCACATAGTATTTTTTGATAGAATATGAAACTTAATTTTTATTAATACGTGCCGAAAATCCCAACGTACCGAATAATAGGGGTATCGTTATATAGGGCTTACTTTGGAGCTTAGGAGCTTGGAGATACCCAAAAAGTGGTCCAAAATTCATAGTTTTTAGATGGAATATTTTCAACCATTTCGTTGTACCATTATATGGGAGCTACCCTACAGTGGAACGATATATCCTATTTTCTATACCAAATATCCATGGATAAACAACTTCTTCGTAGAAGATTTTCAATATAAGTCCATAGGACCATAAAAAGCTCAAGAAACATTTTCGGTATGTTTCAGCTCCCATCCCAATTTCCCAGCCTGAGCGCCTATAGTTTGGTTTCTCGTTTTCTGCCACTGGAATTTACAATTACATAAAAGTTTCGATCGATTTCAGATTTTTTGAATGTCCATCTTATGGTGGAGGTCGAATGATGTTTAACCCTTCACCACACTGTGCTAGAGGGTATTATGTCTTTGTGCATATGTTTGTAACAGGCAAAAGGATTCGAGATAGATCCAAGGGTTCTTTTTATTATAAGTATAGAATCACGTTCTGAGTCGATTTATGCGTGTCCGTCCCTCCATGTATTTTTGTGAACAAAGTACAGGTCGCATTTATGATCCGATTTAGATGAAATGTGGCACATGCCACTTATTTGGCCTTATTGAAATTGGAGGAAATCGGTTCAGATGTAGATATAGCTTCTCCAAAATTAGGCCCAGATTGATGTATGCAAAATTTTGTTGAATTCGGGTTAGTTTTAGATATAGCTCCCATGTACAGCTTCGTCCGATTTTATTTAAATGGAACAGCAAAGAGTCAAATTTAGGCCGATTCGCTCACAATTTGAACAGCGTACTGAATTAAGTCCAAATTTATGTATGCGAAATATTGTTGGTATCGATTCAGATTTAGATATAGCTCCCATATATAGTTTCGTCCGATTTTGAGTAAATGGTGCGCCAAAGCCCCAAAATATGACTAGAATGACTTTGTTTTTCGTGCCATTATTAAGCCACGATAGAAGAGATTCACAACTGTATACGCGTTTTTCTCAAAACAGAGTTTTTACAAATGGTGGTCACTATAACTAAAAAATTAAAAATCGAATCGGTTTCAAATTTTAACACTTTATTTAATACATATATATGTAGGTATCCTATGAAATGGGACAAAGGTTGGTTAACATATAGATAAAGATTGGATAATTAAGTTCGTCCAATTTTATGTCATTATACCCTTCACCACACTGTGGTACAGGGTATTATGTCTTTGTGCATATGTTTGTAACAGGCAAAAGGAATCGAGATAGGCCCATGGTTCCTTTTGAGAATATGCATAGAATCACTTTCTGAGTCGATTTATGCATGTCCGTCCGTCCGTCTGTTGATGTTAAATTGTAAACAAAGTACAGGTCGCATTTATGATCCGATTTGGATGAAATTTGGCACAGCTCACTTATTTGGCCCAAGGACGAACCCTATTGAAATTGGGAAAAATCGGTTCAGATTTAGATATAGCTCCCATATATATTTTCCTCCGAATTTGGTATAGCCTCCTGAATTAGGTCTAGAATGATGTATGCCAAGTTTCGTGAAAATCGGTTCAGATTTAGATATAGCTACCATATATAGTTTCCGCCGATTTTAGGTAAATGGTGCACCAAAGTCCCTGAAAATGATTTGGTTTGCACGAATTTTGGCATAGCGTATTGAATTAAGTCTAGCATATCTTGTGCCAAGTTTCGAGAAAATCGGTTCAGATTTAGATATAGCTCCCATATATAGTATCGCCCGATTTTGGGTAAATGGTGTACCAAAGTCCCTACATATCTTTCGATTTGCACGAAATTTGGTATAGCCTACTGAATTAGGTCTAGAATAATGTGTGCTAAGTTTCGTGAAAATTGGTTCAGATTTAGATATAGCTCCCATATATAGTAGCGGCCGATTTTAAGTTAATGGTGCACCAAAGTCCATAGCGTAACGTGGCATAGCGTATTGAATTAAGTCAAGAATGACTTGTGCCAAGTTTCGTGAAAATCGGTTCAGATTTAGATATAGCTCCTATATATAGTACCGCCCGATTTTAGGTAAATGATGTAGCAAAGTCCATATATATCTTTCGATTTGCACGAAATTTAGTACAGCCTACTGAATTAGGCCTAGAATGATGTCTGCTAAGTTTCGTGAAAATCGGTTTAGATTTTGATATAGCGCCCATATGTAGGTTCGTCCGTTTTAAGGTAAATGGTGCACCAAAGTCCCTGCTAATCTTTTGATTAGCAAGAATATTGGCATAGTGTACTAAATTAAGTCTAGAATCATGTGATGGTTTTAAGCAAATTGAACCCTAAAGATACATGCCATAGTTCGATTGACTATGGTATGGATCTCTGGCAGGTTTGCTTGAAATCGGTTCAGATATAGATATAACTTAGCTTCCATATATAATTTCGACTTATTTATGTTAATTGTACGCCAAATATTCAATGGGTGTCTGATTGAGATTAAATTGTAAACAGTACAGCGACGTCTTTTTGGACACATATGTAAAATATACCCAAAGTGGTGAAGGGTATCATATAGGCGGCCCAGTCCAGTCCGACTTTACTACTTTCCTTACTGTTTTTTTTTTTTTTTTTTTGAATAATGTGACGTCTGTTAGCACAAATCTCTTAAATATACCCAAAGTGGTGAAGGGTATATAGTTCACAAATTTAATTTTGTACGATTTCCAGTCAGTGCTGCGTATATTCTATCAATAGGTTATGTACATATAGGACAAAAATATTAGAGAATTACGTATATTGTACTTGATATGTATCGATATATATCTGACTGTTCCTTGCAATAAGAATACAATACATTACCCAATACCATACCACATATGGGTCTCGATATTTCGAAAGGTGGATTATACTTAAGAATTTGTTATTGAAAAATATTTGTTGATTCGGGACAATAATCCATGCAATAGTCTTTTGTACCACAGTAAAATGGCTGTACGATTCAAATATATTTTCAATATTCAAGATATACAATTTATTTATACGTACAATACGTGCATGAATTCACTGCACATTAATGTAGTCATAATTTACATGTCTGGGATTATGCATAAAGACAGATATTATATTTACGAGATATATCAAATATTATGCATAACATATAAAGTAATAATGAAACGACAATGAACATTACGGTACTAGAGACTGCAATATTCTGAAGACAATTCGAATAGTCAGCTGAAAACTATTTTTAGATGTTTCTTGAATTCTTAAATATTCAATTCAAAAAATTGAGTCCTTCAAAATTGTGTGTTCACTCACTCACTGATAGATGTATGATGTGAAACGAACGATTGGCATGGTATTCATAATGTATCGGGGTACATGTGCTAAGAAGCACTGGTGGTCCATCTATGGAAGAAGACATGCATACACTTGTGTTAAAAATAAGAGCAAATTTCGTTCAAAATTAAACGTATGTCGAACGACACAACACATATTGATATTTAAGGGAGATTCATAGATATTTAGAGAATAGTTTACATTTTAAATGTCTATGCGTGTATTGCTGTTTATTTTCACTTAGCTGTACATTGTAATTTCCCTACCATATGGACAATAATTGACTATTTTTACATACTTCTTCGTACTGTTTATTAATGTAATGTGTTGATATGTTTATGACTGGCAGTTTTATATGCCTGTCAAATGTTTTATTAACTGTTTGCTGTTAATGTTTTAATAAGACTTTCATTTTTAATCGACAATGTAGTTCATACTTATACGGAGGAAATGATTTTCAAATAAATTTCCATATTTGTTTGTAATTTCACATTGGGGATTGGTTTAGAAGACGGCATACATATAAGCAGAGAATTTAGAGATTAATATACAAATGGATTATATATGGGGACTACATCAAAAAGGGCGAATATTAATAATTTTTAATATAAAGATTTGTTACCCAATAGGTATCCAAAATACCAAATTGCAGCGACTTCGGTAGAAACCTAAGGTCAAAACACCAAAATACGGAAAAATTGTGGTACCGGACACAAGAAATTGGACCAATATTGATAATTGTTGTTGGTTGGATTCTGTATCCAATTAGAACCTAATATACCATATTACATCTAAGTTAATCGAAAAAAAAAACCTGGAAGGTACTGTTATATGGGGGTCAACCAAAAAAATGAACCAGTATTCGTGAGAAGATTTGGTACCCAATTAGAACCCTCCATATGCAATCATACCTAATTCGTTCGAAAAACATGACCAAAATCCGGAAATTTGGATGTACGGTTATATTGGCGCTATCCCAAAAAGTTGACCGGTAGGACGATTTTTAGTAGGAAGATTTCACACCAGATGGGAATCTAAGATACAAAATTATATCCATTCCGGTTGGAAAATGTACACAAACATCCTTAAATAGCAAACATATTGGGGGTACCGC
Source organism: Musca vetustissima (assembly GCF_032173495.1). Lineage (NCBI taxonomy): Eukaryota > Metazoa > Arthropoda > Insecta > Diptera > Muscidae > Musca > Musca vetustissima. Next base: position 34,367 of record NW_026883295.1, on the reverse strand, counting down.
TATATGGGGTCTACCGAAAAAATAAATCAAGTAAATAAATTTGTTACCCATTGCGAACACAAAATTCTAAATTCCATATAATTTGGTTAAAGAACCAAAGAAGAAGAAGGATCCAAATCCTTAAAATACCGCAAATTTGGAGGTATCGTTATATGAATGCTACCCGATATAGTTCCTGAAAAATACAACCATATGCAAAATGTCTGTACACTACCTCAATCCCTTCAGAATATAGCGCGATTACAACAGACGGACGGGCGGTCTTTGAATTTTAACCTGATACAAAAAACAACAAATGGACAACATAGCGAGTTAAAGATCTGGACTCAAAACGATATTCCATATGAGTTTGCAGTTTATATAAATTGGGTCTGTCTACTAAAAAAGTTTAACATTTCAAACTTCAGAGCAAAATTGTCCTTTTGGAATTAATCGACTTTAACCGTAGGGTTAAATCTAGATGTAGGAACTCAAAATTATATATACATTAAAATAATATATATTTAAATCCATGCTTAAATGATCCACTATCTAAAACAATCATAGTAAATACGTTATAGCTTTCGAATGAGTTAAGCTTTTTTAGTTATTTTTTTATTGGATCTTATTCAGGTGTTCCTCCTAGACAACATGGGGCCATCAGGGCGACTCGTGGAAATCAGAAACTACCTTGGCTTTCCTTTTCCAGGGACTAAAACAATTATTATTGCCAATTATTCACATTTTATGAGTTTACAGATTGAGATTGGGCCATTTTTAACATTATTTAATACTTTAGAACGTTATTTTATGATAGTTTATATATGTACGTCTATATAGGATTGTAATGCAGGCCCAAAATGAAGAATAATTGGAAAATTAGGACCATAATCATTGTTTTTGTCCCTGTATATCAAGGGAAAACCAGGGTAGTTTATGACTGCCACTAGTGGCCCTGATGGCCCCATGTTGTCTAGGGCCTCAAAAAATTGCAGAGGGGTTGAGGAACACTTAAACAAGATCCCAATAAAAAAAACTAAAAAGCTTAACCAATTCGAAAGCTATAACGAATTTACTATGATTGTTTTAGATAGAGGATCATTTAAGCATGGATTTAAATATATATTATTTTAATGTATTTATAATTTTGAGTTCCTACATCTAGATCAGATCCGTATAGACTAATTTAAAACAAAAACCTCACGATAGTCCAATATTTTAATGAATTACAGAGCTATCTTTGTATGGGTACAAATGTACCGCGGTTATTGATTTACGTAGGTAATAACTTTAAAAAATTGTAAAAATTATATATATGGAAAATATTTTTTTCTTCCATTATGTGTGAAAATACCTGAAGAATGATTCCTCAAAATTTGATCCAAATATCTACATTATTAAAAATTTTACAGCATTTTTATTCAAAAAGAGGTACAAATGTACCCGGATATTGACCGTAGGGTTAAGATGTATTCAGTGTTACCAATGTTACAAATGTTGGGTACCTCATATGGTGACTGTAACTTTGTCTGCTAGTAAGTTGTTTATTTGGGAAAATGAAAAAAATAGTAAGGGTACCAATCTGAAATTTATGAAAAATGTAATGTCAATCAACGAGCTAAATATGTAAAAAACGTATTTGAGCCACCGTGGCATCCACCATTTGCTATGCTGCAACACTGTGCGCTTTCCAAAATCTATTTCGTCACAAAATACAATACAAAACTTGACATGCATCAATCTTGTCAATCGGACAAACATCGATAGTATGATACATCATTTACATAAAATCGTAGGAAACTATATATGGGAGCTATATATAAATCTGAACAGATGTAAACAAAAGTTTGCATATATAAACTTGGACCTAATTCAGAACGCTGTGCAAAATTTTTGTACCAATCGGCCCATAATTTAACTCTTTGGTGATCCATTTACATAAAATCGTAGGAAACTATACATGGGAGCTGAACCTAAATCTGAACCGATTCCAACAAAACTTCGCATACATCAATCAGTGCCTAATTCAATGCTCTGTGAAAAATTTTGCCTCAATCGGACAAATATTATCAGTATGGTGCTCCATTTACATAAAATAGTACGAAACTATATATGGGAGTTATATCTAAATCTGAACCGATTTCAACAAAACACATCACATCAATCTGGACCTAATTCAGTACTCTGTGCAAAATTTTGTTTCAATCGGACAAATATTGGGTGTTTGGTGCACCATTTAGATAAAATCGGACGAAAATATATATGGGAGCTATATGTAAATCTAAACCGATTTTCTCCAATTTCAATTGACTCAGAAAATTATTCTATGCATATTCTCAAAAGGAACCATGGGTCTATCTCGATTCTTTGTCTGTTACAAACATATGCACAAAGGCATAATACCCTGTGCCACAGTGTGGTGTAGGGTATAAAAACAAATTATGCGGTGCCTTTGTGTGGGAGTAATGTAAAAATCATTAACCTACTACTGACTCAATAAATAGGTACACAATTGAAATAAAAAATGAGATTTTCATTGTTGATGATAAAAATATAAGGAAAATCATAAACATTAAAATAAAAATAAGGACACTTCAAATCTGTTTTTACATATACATATTTTGAAATGTATTCGTCGCTTTCGGAGCTAATATCATCTTCTGAAAACACGTTTCCGACCATTTCCATATATTTATTTTCGTAAGAAAATATTGCTTAAGAGAGAAAATCAATATTTCGAATAGTTCACGAGATATAGACTCAATAATAAGCACGTATTATTCGAAAATTGTGCTAAAATCCACCCCAGTCGAATATTTTAAAAATTAATTTAAAAGAAAACCTTAGCTAATAATGCAAAACACAGCTAGGGATTTTCTTCCACCATCACAAGCTTGAAGATTTTGGGGGTCTCGATTGGTTCAACATTTTTGAAGTTGAAAAATGTGTCACTGTGTTATCAATGTGCCACATTTCAATGATTTGTGTTCAATAAAACATAAGTAGGATCTCAGGTGAATATTTCGAAATTTTGCAAGCAAATTTAAAATACACTTCCTCTATCTTGTGTGTATAACGAATTTTTACGAAATACAGATCTCATTATTAGCTATAAGTACCTTCTATAACTTATAACATTTTTAGCAATTTTATTGGGCACTTTTTTAAATGTTTAGCAGTTTCTAGCATTTTCTTAAACCAAATCTATAATTTTTGATTGACAAAGTTTTGGCAACACTGGATGTAGTGCATATGGGCAAAAAAGCGATTTTTTGTTTTCGTCCTACATTTTTTAGGATTGTTATAACTCGAGAATCTGAATCAATGTGTCTACAAATTTTGAACACGCGACGAAACAAACTCTGTAATGACACGACTTTTGTTGGATTTTATGAGTTCGCCTTTTATACAATGCTAACTCCGGATATTACCTTTCCTAACGTAATATCCTTTAAATATGTACACAGTTATAAACTAATATATATGTAAGTCCTCTTCTGACCAAGGAATACCTATATTGCTAATAGTATTTCGGTTCATATTTACAAAGAGTAATCTTGACTCAGAAGTTGGAAGGAAGTGTTATGTATCCAGAATGCGAGAGTGAATTGAATTGAAAAATTATCCTTGTATTCTGTGCTAAGTACGAAAGATGGGTATACAATAGAAATGCAAATTTAAGGAAAGTTGGAGGAAACAGTCTTTGTAGGAAATATGATATGGTTAAGGCGTATTGGAAATCCACATGTTTACGTTCCATATTTTTGTTATATTTTATACATACATTGGATGTTTTCTAAGTGCGAACATTTGTCAATGTCCCGTTTCTGCACATATAAACATTCAGGATATCACAATAACAGACCATTATTCTGCATCCCTGCCGCTCACCATAACTGCCACCAATGTACGAATTTGCTTTGCAAACAACACTGTAACTTTCCAATGGATACATAATAATAGAGTCCATGCTAAATAAAGGAATAAATATTAAATACATTGTTACCAAATAGGTTAACGCCCACCACTGGACCAGATATGAATATAAAAAACAAAAACTCTGAATTTAAATACATACCCAACAAAGTTCCAATAACTTGACCACCTCTGGATGACTACATTTCCTTATGCCCCGGATTTGAATTTCAACAAAATTGTTGTAAGTTTTAAATGTTAATTACAGTTTTATGGGCGATAATATCTTCGCCCAGTTAAAGCTACAGCTGCCCTCATACATTTACTGGATTTTCAATTGGTACATTGGCATCCAATGGTAGATATCCGTACATACATACATGAATCTTTGATGCCTTTGACCGCCACAAGCAACACGTTCGTTCGCTCGTTCGATCACATAAAAAACGAAAGAAACACTGATGTGAATTAAAGCTGCCAGCCTAACAACTGACCAACCATCTAGTCTGTTAAATGCCGGCTCACCACTCACTCACACTTTAAATGTGTGCCTGATTCAATTTATAGCCACACATACAGTATCTGCTTTTCGGTTAGGGAAAATGCTTGGATAGGATAATATTTAAAGATATATTTTAAATATCGACGCTTTCCCTATTCAAAGAATACATTGTGTACACCTAGTGTTGTTAAAAAAATCCCCCCATGAAAATCATCCAACTGTGTGTCGATGTGCTTGACTTTTGATTTTATTACAAAAATAGTGGGCTACATAATTTTCACTGAGTTCATTGCGATATTTACAATCCGCCTGGCTAGTCCATAGAAATTCCGCTCTCTGTATGGAATGTAAGGTATACTAAATATCCGAAAACGTTTGTAAAAAACTAAGTAAGGAAAGTAGTAAAGTCGGACTGGGCCGACTATATGATACCCTTCACCACTTTTGGTACATATGTATCTGAAAAGACGTCGCATTTTTGAAGGAATTTTGACATGAAATTGAACGAACTTAAATATGTGATTTTTATATCTTTCTGGAACCTATGCTAAATTTCATTTGGGCAAGTTTAGAGTCGTTTGCGCACAGTGGGACAGATTTGTGTAAATCGATTTAAAGCAAACTTGACACACGCTATTCGGTATGCTGCACTGTTTAAAAATTAATATCAATAAATAAGTCGAAATCATATATGGAAGCTACGAGATATCTATATCTGAACCGATTTGAAGCAAACTTGCCAGAGATTAATTTATACTAATTTCAATACGTTGTGTCAATCGGAAAATACGTTGTGTCAATCGGCAAATCAGAGACTTTGGTGCACCATTTACCTAAAATCGGACGAAACTATTTATGGAAGATATATCTAAATCTGAACCGATTTTCACGAAACTTAGCACACATCACGAAACTTAGACTTAATATAGTACGCTATACCAAAATTCATGCCAATCAAAAGATTAGCAGGGACTTTTGTGCACTATTTACCTGAAATCGGGCGAAACTATATCTAAATCTGAACCGATTTTCTCGAAACTTAGCACACTTTATTCTAGACGTAATTCAATACGCTATGCCAAAATTAGTGCAAATCAAATGATTTTCAGGGACTTTGGTGCACCATTTACCTAAAATCGGGCGAAACTATATATGGGAGCTATATATAAATCTGAACCGATTTTCACGAAACTTGGTACACGTCGTTCCAGACCTAATTCAGTAGGCTGTACCAAATTTCGTGCAAATCGAAAGATATTTAGGGACTTTGGTACACCATTTACATTAAATCGGACGAAAATATATATGGGAGCTATATCTAAATCTGGAGCGATTTTTACCAATTTCAATGGGGTTCGTTCTTGGGCCAAACAAATGAGCTGTGCCAAATTTCGTATCATAAATGCGACCTGTACTTTGATTACAATTTAACTTGGACAAACGGACGGACATGCATAAATCGACTCAGAAAGTGATTCTATGCATATTCTCAAAAGGAATCATGGGTCTATCTCGATTTTTTTTGCCTGTTACAAACATATGTGCAAAGACATAATACCCTGTACCACAGTGTGGTGATGGGTATACAAATTCAGGATCTTTGGGAAAGGAGAATATATGTGTTGTTGTATCTGTATCTATTGAATAAATGTTACTAACTAGAGATGGTATTTACCGAGTAAATACCCAAGGGATGGGTAAGAACCGGGTAAAAACCCATTTGTGGGTATTTATTATAATGAATCGCTAATACAACATCTTACATCCTATTTCCGGGTTTCGGTTAACAAATCGGTTGAAAATATATAGTTTTATAATACTTTAAACACGTGGAAAAATGCCCGAGTATTTTCCCAAATATTGGGTATAAACTCATTAACTGGCGGAAGCATTTTTTTAATATCAACCACAATACTGTCATTGAGACTGGGTTTTCTGAGTTCATGTTTTGATGTAATCCTCATATAACCGTACCTCCCGATTTAAGGTATTTTTTGTCTATTAGACACATTTTACGATCAAATTGACTGTAATTTGGCACAGTGTATTCTCTATGGGAACAAATAACCTTTTGACTCAGATGGTTCAGTGTACCACTCCGAATTGACCATACATTCTCTATATATCTGATTATTTTCATTGTTTTAGTGGAGGGTATACGAAATTCGCCACAGCCAACCACAACCCTGCTTTTCCTTGTTTTAGTTATTTTTACTACCTTCAGACCCAACATCATCACATCACCAATCGAATTAACAGCCAGAGCTTCAACAACATGAGCACATCATGAAATCGTCGGCGTCAGTGTCGTCGACGTCGTCATCATCATCGTCATTGTCGCCATCACCATAAACTTTACAACAACCTCAAGTTACACTGAACTGAAGATGAACGAAATAATACTCGAAGCGTTTGAACACGACCTAACAGCTCAAATGGACTTTAAAATGAACATTCTAATCTATTTGTTGAGATCGGCTAGTGTCATAAATAAATACGTTATTTGATATTTGTAGTTGTTGTTGTTACTGTTGGTGTTTTAGTTGCTTTGTTGAGGCTTCGTTTAAATTGCAACTTAACTCTGATTGAAACTACACCATAAAGTTTGTCTGTCGGCCATTCGATTCCCGGCATTATCGCTTAGGTCTTCCTTTTTTCGTTTCGTTGTTGTTGTTGTTGTCCATCGGACTATTTGATTTTATTGTCTTGTTAAAATTATTTGTTATTTTTGTTGTTGGTCTTGTTGCTGTTAGTTTCATTATTGTTATTGGTTGTCTGGATGCCGAACATATATTTTCCGTTTGCAATGTAACGCCCCAACATTGCTAACATAGAGTATCAGATTCGTGCTGGACTTGATCTATAGCCTCCCATAAAGGTTTAAATATTATTTGTTTCCATTTATAGACACTAAAATATAGTGCCTACTTGTGTGTGTGTGTGTCTTTTTATGTTAGGTACTGCCACATTTGACTTCATTAGCAGGAAGAATTTATTTCGATTAGAAATTATTTCAAGACGTCACATTATAAAATTGAGATTGTTTAGTCTGTAATTTCTTAAGATACTCGATGGAGGTGAAAGTTATCACTTATATCGATGATATCGCAATACTACTTGCAAACTTTCAGTATTCAGGATTAGAAGTAAATTTTTTTTGGAAAAATATTCTCGTGGTCATAGTCGATAGCCGTTATAAGCTATGGAATGCTTTGCCATCATACTGAAGTTGTCCTTTAGATTTTGGGTCTCGGTAATCTTAGTAATACAAACTGAAAATTCTACGCAGTGGCATTCCGTTTCAAATACCTCTAAATATTCATCGATAAGAATAAAATTCGATGACAAAATCTTATAGACATCTGTCTATTGAAATCACAATAGAGATTTCAATATTTAATATAGAGATTTAAAAGATTGCACTGACAGTGTCGCCCAATTTTCGGAATTTAGGCGCATTTTCCAACCGAAAGTGCTGGATATATTATATAGTATATTGGTGCACGTTTTGGTGTATATCCCATATAAAGGTACAGCCCAATTCTCTGTATTTTAAGACCGGAAGACATATGCTTAGAAAATAATCATTATAGATCCATGTTTTGACAATTATAAAGGTATTTTGATGGTTTAGTCGCAATACAGGTTTCATTATTCCACATATAAGATATATTTTTTATCAAAGAGTTTTCGCATTTTATGTCAATCAAAACGGTTATTCAAGTCGTTTCAATTCGCGGGGAGGTACCAGAAGGAGTGGGCCAATGCGACGCATCTCGAATCTGATCTATGCTTGATAAAGATAATAAGTTGTGCAATGTTTGGTTCAAATCAGATAGTCCATTCGCATATTATTATAAAACCAGTAAGGAAAGTCGTTTCAATTCGCGGGGAGGTACCAGAAGGAGTGGACCAATGGGACGCATCTCGAATCTGATCTAAGCTTGATAAAGATAATAAGTTGTATAATGTTTGGATCAAATCAGATAGTCCATTCGCATATTATTATAAAACCAGTAAGGAAAGTTCAAAAGACGGACTATATGATACCCTTCACCACTTTGGATACATACAAGAGATGCTAATATATACAATATCCTGCAGATAGAACAGACATATACTTTTTAGAGGACCATTGAGATGGAATTGGACGAAACTAAATGTGTGATTTACATATATATTTGAACCAAGTAAAAAATTCAATGCACATACCATTCTGAAATCTTTGAAAAATTGTATGTCAATCGGATTCTTTTGTGTACCATTTGTATGAAATCGGACAAAATAATGTATGTGAAGTTATATGACGTAGGCTCCTCGGTGCACCATTTACCAAAAATCGGAAGAAACTATATATGGGAGCCATATCTAAATCTGAACCGATTTTCACAAAACGTCGTATATATTTATTCAGTACACTTTGCAAAATTTGGTTTCAGTCGGATAAAAATTGCGAGTTTGGTGCACAATTTACCTAAAATCGGACGAAACTATATATGGGAGCCATACCTAAATCTGAACCGATTTTCTTCACTTTCAATAGGGTTCGTCCCTGGGCCAAACAAATGCCAAATTTCATCCAAATCGGATCATAAAAATACATGGACGAACGGACATGCATAAATCGACTCAGAAAGTGATTCTATGCATATTCTCAAAAGGAACCATCGGTCTATCTCGATTCCTTTTGCCTGTTACAAACATATGCACAACGACATAAAACCCTGTACCACAGAGTGGTGAAGGGTATAATTATTTTTTGCACAATTTAGACCATTTTTGGTGGACCTAATTCCCCATGTTTGAAGTTGATGGGAGAGAAAATTATCGTGCGCACCAGCCGGCCAGACAGACGGACATTTGTTAATCGACTCAACTCAAAGTTGATCGGGTCATTTATATGGGGAATATGTTATGGTGTTATGTCATGCTCCAAAAAAATTGTGTTCCAAATGATTGAAACTCTAGTTGGAAAACTTAAGCGGAACTCTTTTAATTTGTTTTTTATTCATAATGAAATCCGATATTGCAAATTATAGAAAATTGGGTTAAATTTATGTTTAATACCGAAAAAGAAGCCGGAACTTTTAGTTGGGATTTTACTAAAACTTAGACCTATATATACACCACACAAATTTGTATATAAGCCAACTTTCCAGAGCCCTTTATACAAAATTTACGGCCCCATCGGTTGAAAAATGCGTCTAAAGTCTTCAAAATATCGAAAATGGGATGGTGTCGTTCTATCGTAGCTATGCCAAATCGTAACCTGACATTGTTACTTTTTTATAGGAAGATTTGACAACCCATAAGAATTTTGTACTGATAATTTTTAATAGGGAGATTTTCTACTCAATGAGAATCAAAAATATAAAATTACAGCTAATTTGGCTGAATCACGTGTCTAAGCTCCCAACGTACAGATATTTGGCATGTTGCGTTATGTGGGGTATTCTCTGAAAAGTGAACTAAAATTGATCAAAAATTGATTGAAAATTGATCATGTTTAGTAACAATATTTGACACCCCACGATAACTTGAAAAATCAAATTAAGGGGACCCCCCCATTCTCGGGGTCAAAATTTTTGTTTACTTAATTCCAATTTACACTAATTCAAGAATGTCCCTGCAAAATTTCAAGTAAAAATCTCAAGAACTCTTGAAGATATAGCCGATTTATTGTGTCAGCATCAAGTGATGGCTGAAGGGCTTCTCAAACTTTAAACGCGTTTTTCTCTAAACATTTTTTTGCGAATGGCGGGCACGATAACTCAAAAAATAATAACCCAATCGATTTCAAATTTTTACACGTTTCTCTGTGAGTGCATAGCTATCGTGTGAACTAGGATAAAGCCAATCGGTGAAGATCTTCCTTATTATACCCTTCACCACACTGTGGTACAGGGTATTATGTCTTTGTGCATATGTTTGTAACAGGCAAAAATAATCGAGATAGACACATGGTTCCTTTTGAGAATATGCATAGAATCACTTTCTAAGTCGATTTATGCATGTCCGTCCGTCCGTCCGTCCGTCTGTCCGTCTGTCCGTCTGTCCGTCTGTCTGTCCATGTTAAATTGTAAACAAAGTACAGGTCGCATTTATTATCCGAATTGGATGAAATTTGGCATAGGTCACTTATTCGGCCCAAGGACGAACCCTATTGAAATTGGGAAAAATCGGTTCAGATTTAGATATAGCTCCCATATATATATTTAACCGATTTAATGTAAACGGTCCCTATATATCTTTCGATTTGCACGGAATTTGGTACAGCCTAATCATTTAGGTCTAGAATGATGTCTGCCAAATTTCGTGAAAATCGGTCCAGATTTAGATATAGCTCCCATATATAGTTTCGTCCGATTTCATGTAAATGGTGCACCAAAGTCCCTATATATCCTTCGATTTGCACGAAATTTGGCATAACGTACTGAATTGAGCCTAGACTAATGTCTGCCGAGTTTTGAGAAAATCGGTTCAGATTTAGATATACCTCCCATATATAGTTTCGTCCGATTTCATGTAAATGGTGCCCCAAAGTCCCTATATATCTTTCGATTTGCACGAAATTTGGCATAACCTACTGAATTAAGCATAGAGTGATGTCTGCCAAGTTTCGGGAAAATCGGTCCAGATTTAGATATAGCTCCCATATATAGTTTCGTCCGATTTCATGTAAATGGTGCCCCAAAGTCCCTATATATCCTTCGATTTGCAAGAGATTTGACATAAGGTACTGACATAAGCCTAGAGTGATGTCTGCCAAGTTTCGAGAAAATCGGTCCAGATTTCTATATAGCTCCCATATATAGTTTCGTCCGATTTTATGTAAATGGTGCACCAAAATCCCTATATATCTTTCGATTTGCACGAAATTTGGCATAACCTACTGAATTAAGCATAGAGTGATGTCTGCCAAGTTTCGAGAAAATCGGTCCAGATTAAGATATAGCTCCCATATATATTTTCGTCCGATTTAATGTAAATGGTGCACCAAAGTCGCTATATATCTTTCGATTTGCACGAAATTTGGCATAACGTACTGAATTGAGCCTAGAGTGATGTCTGCTTTTTTCGTGAAAATGGGTCCAGATTTAGATATAGCTATTATAGATTGATTTTAAGTAATTGACGCACCAAGGAACCAATAGGCTAATAGGAACAAAACTTTCTGAAATTACAACCTAAATCAAATCGCTTAATATTTGGATAGAGCTTCCATATATATTTTCCCCCGGTTTCAAGTAAATTGGGCATCAAAGTCCTCATGTTAGTCAGATTGACATCAAATTTTGCACAACTTACAAAATTGAGCATAGAATTACGTAGTTGCGTTTTCTAGAAGTGCAGACATAGCCCAACGGATGACCTATTTATATTTGTTTGAAGTCGATTTACATACTCTATGGATAGATCTAGGTAGATTCACATTTAGATAAATATCACATATTTTATTTCATCCAATTTCATGTTAATAGTCCTGTTTAATATACCCATAGTGGTGAAGGGTATCATATAGTCGGCCCCGTCCGACTTTACTACTTTCCTTACTGGTTTTTTAACTTGGTTTTTGGTAAAAAAACGGCGATTTTCCAAAAATATTTTTTCAAAGGTCCACCATTTTGTTAATTTTAGAGCGAAGTCAATAATCCTAGTTCATACGAGAGCCAGACATGTACTCTTTCTAACACCGTTGGAATTTTCGGATTCCGATGTTCCAGTGAGGAGTTATCATGCCCGCCATCAAAAATGAGGACTTTTCTTTGATCACAAAAAACAACAACAAAAATTTTTTTTTAAATTATTTTTCTTCCTTTTTAATTCTTTAAATATATATGTGCAAAGTTACAAAGCTTAACATGCATTGGTATTCATTTACCAGCACATTTAAAATATTAAAAATAAAAAATCGAGAATGGGAGGGGGGTTCCCTTAAAACCAATTTGAATAAAAAAAGTATCAAAACCCCCAAAATACCGAATAGTGGGAGGGTTACCATTATATAGAGGCTAACCGGTAGGATAGGTCAATGTTGAATTTTTCAAATCCAAACTATAAAATTGCTCCCGAATTCGTTGAAACACATGCTCCAGCTCCCCAAAATACTAATATTTGGGTGTGATGTTATGTGAGGGCTTCCCCAAAATGTGGACCAATGTCATGATTTGTTAGTAGGAAGATTTACCCATAACCCAAAAACCAATTATATAGAAACATTTGACCATAGTCATCAAAATACATAATATTGGGAGTGTCTATATATGGAGGCTGCCCCGAATCAATATTGATCATTGGAAAATTTGTTACCCAACATGAATCCAAAATACCAATTTACAGCAGATTCTGTTGAAAACGTGTCTAAAATCGCTAAAAATACCGAATAATGGGGGTACCGTTAAATGGACGTTACCCTAAAAAGTGGTCTAATATTTTATACCCAATGATAACCTAACGTAGCTATATACAGCCAATTCGGTTGTCAAATCCCCATAATTCCGAATTTTTTTGATTACCGTAAATGGGGGCTATACCAAAACGTAGACCAACATACCCTATTTACAATACCAACCATCATAATTTCAAATCTCTATCTCAAAATATTGCGATCTCTATCGCGATTTCAACAGACATACCGAACATATATAAGGTTGGGAAAACATCCATCCATTATGTTTATATGAGCTATATAACTTTATTTAACATGCGTCGGAATGTCCGATTTAGGCCAAATATACACCGTTTTGTTGTATGATTTGTTGCCATCTTAAAGACATTTCTCCGATTTTATCGACATTTTCGACGAACGGCCTACCTGTGCGAGGTGCATCTTTAACATCAAAAATTCCTGAACGGAATCTACGAAACAAAAATTGCACATAATTGTCTGTTACAGTATCGGAACCATAAACACCATTCACAATTTTAACCGCTTGCATGCATTTTCGCCTTTGTTAAAGAAAAAAATTTATCTTTGTTCAGTTCCATTTTTAACATCCTGTAACTCACAAATGAAGGCACCAAACAAAAAACAGCAAAATAAATTGTTTACTGCAAAATGTCACCCTTCCAACGAGCAACAGTTTGAAATTGTTTGATCGATACTTTACGAGAAATCTATCTGTACAGCCATCTGCCGAACAAATAATGGATTTATTTTTCCCCAACCTAATATAATGTTGAAATATGAAACTTATCGAGCTTGTGCCTTCCTCACAAAAATTAACAATTCGAAGATGAGTCAAATAGCTCTAAAAATTGGAACACCACTTTCAATTAAAAGATTTTTGGGTCTATTTTTAACATCAGACAGACAGGCGGAAATACTTAATATTGTCGATGAATTGAAATAAACCTATATTATTATAATTGAATAGAAAAAGGGATACCTCCAATTTTGTATATTATTCCAAATGTTGTTTTTTTTTTTTGTGTTCTAAAACCTGTAGTATTCCATAGCCTCTTTGTAATCATTGTCCACGAGACTTTAAATAGGATGAATACCATATAAAACCACCTAAAATATTACACACAAGTCAAAGCATGATTTCCAAAATTTCCCAAATTTAAAAGCGATTTTGTGTCATCGAAATGCTACGCGATGCTCATTAGTCTCCATTAATTAAGATTTGTCTACAATAAATTTGGTAATATATTGAACGTGAAATCCAAGATATGTGTATGTGTATAACTGTTTACATTTATTCGAACTAACCAACCAACCACCCAGCTGCACTCTTCAAATATTGCATTTATCGGATTGAATATCTTAAAACTCGTTTCACGTTACAAAATAAATAGTCAATTAAATTCGATTCCAATATGATGTTAGTTTTAGTTTGGACATTCGAAATTTTTACTGATAAGATAAACGCAACATATACATCTCATTTGATTGAAGTGCATAACGGACATGTTGTGCTGTGTTGTGATTACCAAGTGTAGACTTCAACACATCTGATCACGACATGGAGAAGCTATATCGATACTATTCCACAACTAATTTGAAACATACTACTACTAAACGCACATGACACAATTTGTAATGGAAATTTGAAATTAAATCTTCGTGTGTGGGCATTTTAATTATTCAACGAAAATTAGGTGGGATTTTGATAATTAACGGTTTGTGTTGGGTTTTTGTTTCGAATCGCCAAGTCTTAATGTTGTTGATTTATGAGAGCTCATGTTTTATTAATATTGTTTCGTTTTGGTAGAGATGAAAACCTAAACTGTCGTTTAGATTGTGTTAATGACTCATAAAGAATGTAGACTAACTGTCTCTTTGAGAAGAGGTCAAAGAAAGAATTTGTGAAAGCGTTTTGGTCTGTTTTGCATACGAGAAAAAACTAAGAATGTGAAATAAATTATCGATTATTTTTAAAAAGGTATATTAAAAACGGCATATAACTGAATAATATGTAATAAACCTGGTAACCACCATTTATTGAGATAATTATATTATTTACTATTTTGCTATTTTGAGCAGGAAAATTTTAAAATTGGTTATCGTTTTATTATTTCTGACATATTTATTATACATCAGAAATGTATGTCATTTATGTAACTTTTTCTGATGGGCCATCTTTGGTTATAGTTTCGAGTATACCTATCAAGTCGATTTAACCTGTCCGTCGGTCTGTCACGCTAGCTTCCGAACAAATTGAGATAAAAGGTTAACTTTGTTTATTATAATTTATACCCATATATTTAAAACAATGGTCTTATTGGGAAACGATTTCTGGTCGATGCTTACGGTATGTAGCAGGAGAAGTAATATATTTTCAAAAGTTTTAGTTTTTTCGTTTTGTTTTATTTTATTTTTTTAATATATGCCAAAAATCTTAAAAAATAATAGGAAGACATTTGTTTATTTTATTCATCTGAGACGCAAAAAGAATGTATTTATTCTTGATCAGAATAGAATTTTTTTTAACCGACAGTAGGATGTCTTTCCATTCTACTGTCTGTTAAAATCTCGATACAACTAACAATATTGAAGATAGAGTTTTGAAATTTTGCACATACATTGTTATTACTTGTAGGATGTCTTGTCCTGAAATATATCGGTTCACTTTTCAGGTTAACCCCCATATTCGCCATTTAGGAGAAACTCTTCTAAACACGTTTTACAACCGAATTAGCTCACATTCGATACTTTTAATTCACATTGGGAAGCAAATCTGTCTGCCAAAAATTATCAATATGTCCATCTAGCCTCCAATATTCGGTATTTTGGGGACTTTTGGCACGATCTTCATCGGAATTGACTGTAGTTTGATATGATACATGTGATGTAAAATCTTCCCACTTAACAATGCGAACCCAAAATTCGGTTGGAATACGTGACCAAAATAAGCAAAATGAGAACCCCAAATGCCAAGTACCAGGCAATTCGGTTGGAAAACGTGTCAAAGGCTACACCAAAACATGGACAAATATACCCCATTTGCAATACCAGTCATCCTACGAGTATTAGCAATGTCTGTGGGCTTAGAATTCTGATAAAGAATATATATACATTGTGGTGTCTCCGGTGAATTTGCGGCCAGCATTTTGAAAAGCTTCTAGTATCAAATAGTGGCGATGAAGAAGATACCTCAGAACCATCTCTCATTGGTTCTGGGTATAGAGTGTATACCACCTAGCCAAGATGAGGTCAGAATAGCAATCAATCGGCTGAAGAGTAATAAAGCAGCATGTGCCGATGGGTTTCCAGACGAACTATTCAAGACTGGTGGATGCATAATCCTGTGTCCAGTGCACAAAAAAGGGGACAATACGATATATGGCAAATATAGACGAATTAGTCTTCTTCCCATCGCATATAAAGTGCTATCCAGTGTGTTGTGTGAACGACTGAAGCCAATGGTTAACGACATTATTGGACCATACCAATGCGGCTTCAGACCTGGCAAATCGACCATTGACCAGATTTTCACACTGTGCCAAATCCTGGAAAAAACCCCATGAAAAACACATGAACACATTACATCTATTCGTCGACTACAAAGCCGCATTCGACAGCCCTAACCGATCAGAGGTGTTTAAAGCCATGTCCGCGTTCGGCATTCCTGAAAAATTAATATGGCTATGCAGGATAACTTCAAGTGGCACAAGGTTAGCAGTTAAAGCCGGAAAGGTCCTATCGTAGACCTTCAATACCGAACGAGGATTCAGACAAGGTGGCAGTTTTGTTGTGTGATCTTTTCAACATCCAACTGGAAAAGGTCATACGAGATGCAAATATGAACAGAGATGGCTCTCTGTACACCAAACAACACATGTTACTTGCCTGCCCCGATGACATCGTCATAATGGGTCGAACATTGAGAGCGGTAACAGCCACCTTTGAACAAATTGAGAAGGAGTCTGCCAAAGTGGGTCTGGCAGTAAGCGGCGAGAAGACCAAGCTGATGGTATCAACTACAGCTTCGAGGTAGTCAAAAATTGTGTATAGCTTGGTTCCCCCGTAAATACAACTAATGACATCAGTTTTGACAAACGAATATGAATAAAATAACTCAGAAAGCTATTCTATATAGTGGCCATGGGTCTATCCCGTTTCCATTTTGCCTATTACAAACACAAAGACACAATATCCTTCAACACTGTGTGGCGAAGGACATGAAAAGTTGTGTGGGCTACATATTTTTGGTTCCGTTTGGCTTTGTGAAATTTGGCATAGCGTTCATATGGCTCATATGGCTCGTTCATATGTCCGTGTTATAACCCAATTCGAACTAATGAACTCTATTGGAGAATTACTTTTGCAAGAAGAACAACAAGGTGGCGCATATCAATGCATCCCAGCTGTAGGATCAACCAACTGTCACTCTTCAAGTGTGAATTACGCGACGACCTAAGTGAATTTCAAGTAAAAGAAGGACGATTGCATGCCTCAACGGTAGACAACAACAACAAAAACAGCGGCTACAGCACCAGAAGAATCTGAAGGAATTTCAATAAAGCCTTACTGATGGATTACTGACTGGATCAAACAAAGAAATAAAGAACAGAGCAGGGCAGGGCAGGCCGTCAGATGTCTATCTTTTCATTTAACGCCTTTTGTTTCATGGCAACGCTACGCACATTTTCCATACTGTACATGAGATTATTCACATAACCCACTCCGACGATGATGATGGCGATGGCTGATGGAAGTGCGAAAGACGTGAGATATTTTTATGCAAATAATGAAATTAAAACCAAGGAATTCCACATTCGACGGTGGGCCATACATTAAAGCGCGTCCCAACCATCCAACCAACAAAACGAAACGAAGTAATTCTCATAAAAAGTGTTAATTTCGCCACTAGAGTGGTGTGATGCGATGTGGTGTGCGGTAAAGCTACTGGTTACTGGATATGGTTAGAATTGGACCTGCATTGTATTGGTCTTGTCGGTAGGTAGGTAGGTTGGCTGGCTAACTGGTTGGTTGTTTTTGGTGACTGCTTGCCACTGCATTGACGTTGGATGATGTTGATGATGTCGGCAATGGCAATGATGATTTGTGCCTTGACATTACAACGGAGTTTCACACCAGAGGCGACACATGATGTGGTTACAGAAAAACAATAACAACGAAAAAATCGGCAAAGAAACAACGGAACGGCTAAAAGCAAAGGATATCTCTTATCGATGAGGCTAAGTTTGTAAGCACGTAGAAACCTGGCATGGTATGATTATTGTAAATGTGGTTTGTTGGTTATACGCCATACCATAGCTGCCGACAGTGGACAGTGTTTAAGATTGGAAGGGAATATTGGTCTATGGAGAAGTTCGAATGAATTTTTGATTTTTGAAAAATAGTTCATTTTGATGTATTCTTTCTGTTTAGCATATAATCCATGGTTTTTCGAAGAAAGATTTTCCTTTTCGAAAAAGGCACATTTCTTCGAAAGACTTTACTATAGTTTCTACAAAGTTGTATATATTCCTGTCTATATCGTCAGTGTTCACGCCGTCATAGTTATGTTCCCCTGACCATTCTTTGATCAATCTAGTCTTGGACTTATTTCCGAAATATGTGGATTTCGGCGTAGGGCGTGAGATTGTAAACCTAATGAGGCACTCCAATGCTGGACCTCGTCAATTAGGTTTGCTGAACATATTGTTATATCTAATACATTCCCTTTAATTATATTAACAATCGCTTGTTTATTACCTACGTTAAGGGTTAATTTGTCGTTAGCATTCATATAATCTGACCGATGTTGACAAAAAGGACTACAATTGTGTGGAATATTGTGCAGCCTCTTAGTCGAGATTGTGTATTCGCATAGAAAAGTTGGATTTTTTTATACAGTGACCCTAACACAGAGACTTTCTTTCTAAAAGTCCAAGTTTCCTGGATTAGGGAGGTGGGTATATTTCCTTTGAATAATTTTTAAATCAGAGCTGCCGTGTCATTTCGATGGAGTTTTATCTGGATGACCTCAATCAATTGCCCTCCAATACTTAGAGACGTTATCTCACTTGTGTTGTTAGGTAATTGTTCCGGCATTTTCTAACTTCACCCTCTCCAATCCTTGCCTTCCCAATTATGAAGTAGACAGCGTTGGACAAGTAGTGCGCATTACCATTAGTCTTAGCCAGACTTGTCATTGAAGAGCTGCCTAATCCTACCACAAGTAGAATTGTCTTTCTTTTCTGCTCCCTGTGGAAGGTGGGAAGTCTTCTTCACCCGCAGAATCCTGTTTTACACACCAAGACTTCGAGCATGCGTTGTGTCGTGAACTCGCTTCCCCAACCTCTAAGGAACTCCGTTCTCTTTGGTAACTATAATTATTCCCCGCCAATTTCAACCTTTTTGTCTCGCTTTCGAGGACTATTCTTGCCACTTCAATGCTACTAAGGGCTCAAATTCATGGATTAAGTAATCCCCCTGGAATTTGCAAGCTCCCTAAATCGATTGGGTCTTCCTCTTGCAGCAGATGATCTATAATGTTATTATGGACACCACATCCATCACGTCCACATGAGTCACGTTGTTTACTTTATTGGACGCCCTATTTTCATCGATCACTGCCTAGCAGAGCTCTTTTCCATCCTCTTTCGTAAAGTTTGGTTGGTTTTTTTGGATTCCCAGTTTTTACAAAAGATTGTGATACAGCACTCGCCTTCGGGGTTCAGCGCCATCTGTCTATGAATTGTTGGTGGTAGTCTGCTTTAACTTCGGATTCCTCCGCTCTTTTATATGTTTATGTATTTTGGTGGTATTCTTAGGATTGACTCTGCTTGTTAACAGTCGACAGGAAGCTCTTCATCTATTCTGCGGATTTGGCATGCGTCTGCTCTTTCGGAGACTTATTCCTCTTAGAGGGAGAGTCAAGATTGAGTATAAGTTAGCTGTTCGCACTTGTTTCTTCATTTTATCTTTGCCATTTTCCTCATTTGTGCCCCAGATAGCTGTTTTTCCTTCTCGTGAGCTTACCAATGGCTTTACTCACTTCTTCCACCTTCTTATCAGACTCTTCATTCCTCTGGCATCCTAAGGCGGTTATATTGGTCTCACTTTTATGTTCAGATTCGGAATTTGAGTCCGCACTTGTCTCGGAAAGCTGGGTCGATTTTGACCTTCTCTTGTGGTTCTTAGACTCACATCCTTTTTGGTTGCGTACTTAAAGTGATATCTACCAACACACCCACATCTGTAGCAGATGCTTCCTAACGGTCACAGGATGACGACGGGGCGCACTATGTCGCGAGTTCATATTAACAGCGGCCAAAAATAGAAGTAGTATCGGATTAAATTTTGTGCAAGTGCTTATTTTTGTCCTAAAGGCCCATATAATAGGTCTTGAAAATTTAACTCTTTTGTTCTATAAAACCATTAATATTCAACCAAATTCAATGAAAATTGGCAATTTACGTCTGCATCGGACCAGAGCTTGGTATATCAATAAGAGTCTTAAATTTTCTCATTTTATGGCCTATAAAGTCGTTAATATTCAGCGAAATTCGATGACAATTCGAGGACGCTAAGGCCCGGCCGAACATTTTATACCCACCACCATGAGGATGACAGCCAAAATATCTAAAATTACCCTGAAACTTGGTTCAATATTAATCATTTTAGGTACCATGAGAACCCAAAATGCCAAATTACAGCCAACTCGGTTGGAAAACGTGTACAAAATCCCCAAAATACTGGGGGTGTCGTTATACGGGGGTTACACCAAAACGTGGATATATCCCATTAAATACTAAACATCCTAGGAGTACTAGCAATGTTTGTGCAAATTTTCAGATCTGCACCTTAAATATTGCGATCTCTATTTCAATAGAACAGACAGAATTTTATTCTGATGAAGGATAATAAACTCTATGGGATCTCCGGTGAATATTTCGCTCGATCACAGTTCACCCAGTCTGTTAAATTATATCACTGTGCACCAAAAGATGGTGAGAACATCGATTGGCGACCATGTCGCGCAAATGAACATAAGATAACTCGTTGCAAAACTATAAAAAGGAATACCAAAAACATTCACAGCTACGAAATTCAGCGAAAAACGAATTGGTAGCTGGTAGGTTGGTAGCTGTATTTAATGCAATTGTCGTTTTTCATAACGACATTCTAGAGAACAAGGAGGCCAAAAAGACATTGAACACCAAAACTCACGTTTTCATTGGCACATACTTTACACATTTTGTAAGGCGGAATCAAAAGGCAGCGATAGCAGGAATTGAGACTAAACTGCAATAGGCAGGCAAACAGCCAGGCAGCAGCAATATGCTTACTTGCTTCAGTCCATCACAGTGACTATTGGTCGTTTCACTGCTCAATGTCATCTCTATATACATACGCACACATGTATATATACTTACGTACATATTGCATCCGTATGAATTGGTACGTGGCTACAATATTGAGGCTTGTGCATCGTTGCATCTTAACGATGATGATGAGAATGGTGTAGTTGTAGTAGTGGTGGTGCTGGTGCTGGTGAACAACCATCAGAATGTTGCAAAGGCATCAATAGTACCAAACTGGCATTTGACACGAATTGCGAATACGCGATGCATACACCGCTTATTCGCAATACGTTTCCTTCATTCGCAAGTAGACCTACAGACACACGCAGATGAGGAATAATTCTTGACATAGAACAACTGACAGCTGAGAAGGCAGATAGACAGAACAGGACAGGACAGATGGACGGCCAGTCAAGGAGACAAACAAACAGACAGTTAGTTTGGAAGGAACACAACCATTAAGGTAGCTGCTCAAAAAAGGAATAAACTTGAGATAGAAAACCAACTACAAACAAAAAAATTTAAACGAGAAAAATAATTAGCAAAGCCAAACATGATTACATATGACTCTTTGTTGGCCGTTTTTGGTTGACTTTGAGTCATTTGCTTGTAATGATGATACCCACTTTTCCATTAAAAGTAAGTTCAAGACTATTTGGAATTATTTTGGACAATTAGGTCGACTTGATGCGGTGGTAAAAGACTTAAATTTTATTTTATAAACTCTAAACTTCTTAGAAATTCATGCATTCTGCAATGATAATTTTCCAAATATTTTCATATTCAAATCATTGCCACAA
This sequence comes from Musca vetustissima, assembly GCF_032173495.1. Classification (NCBI taxonomy): domain Eukaryota; kingdom Metazoa; phylum Arthropoda; class Insecta; order Diptera; family Muscidae; genus Musca; species Musca vetustissima. Next base: position 12,410 of record NW_026883295.1, on the reverse strand, counting down.
TCAACACTTGCTCTAATTGGATTAGCCCCTCCACAATGTGTATTATTTCCCCTTAACCTAAACGTCAAGAATTCCACTCCACCACGACTTTCTTGGGAAACAAAATCCACAAAAAAAAGCTAACAAGGCTTAATGTAGCGTATCCAAGCAAAACGTTTAGTTAAATGTACCCCACCTATAAATGGAAACACAAAAGAGCAAACATGCACATTTACCGACTAGACGAATGGATGGATGGTTGGTTGGATGATTGGATGGATGGATGCTTTGTTCTTTTAGACGGATGGTTGGATGGATGGTTGCATTCACATGGTGCAGTTTTACGATTTGCTAGCCTACGAAAAAGGATATACAACAAATCTGATAGTTGCCGAACACAGCAGACAAATAAAAATAACAACAACAAAAATTAAATATCAGAATGTAGTAACTACTAGTTGCTCTTTTCCACAATTTGAATGGAAGTCATACATAGTTGGCCCGTTGGATGGTCTAGGTTGTTTTATCATTCAACTGTCCATTGATACGCACATTTTGACATTTGCATATGTCGGCGCACAATGGTATGAGTTTGGTGTGATTCGAATCATAGAAAGAAGTTGTAATGTACAGAAGGCAAGAGTGAACTCTCCATAATGCTGACAAGATGCGAGCTGATGCTGTGAATCTTCATAGATGTGAGCCTCGGGTGTCTTTATAGACGGACTTGAGGCTGGCAGTCTTCATGAACGAGTTGAAGGCTGGAAGTTATAATAGACGAACTGCAGACTGAGAGTCTTTTTTAGACCATCTGATTTCTAAAAGTCTTTATACACTACCTGAAGGCTGGGAGTCTTTATAAACGAACTGAAGACTGCATGTCTTCATCGATGAGCTGAAGACAGGAAGTCTTTTACACCACCTGGAGGTTGGGAGTTTTTATACACCAGGTGAAGGCTGGGACTGCGGCTGGGGCTCTTAATACATGAACTGAAATATCTGATTTTTTTATGAAAGAGTTGACGGTCGGAAGCCTTTATAGACTAGCTGACGTCTAGAGGTCTTTATAGATGAGCTGAAAAAAATAAGTTGTTATTGGCGAGCAGAACATTGGAAGACTTTATAGACGAGGTCAGGGAGTCTTTATTGGATAGCTGATGGCTGGGAATTTTTATTGTAGAGTGGAAGACTGTGGAAACTGGAGCATGTCATTAGAATACAGTAGATAAGGAGTATTTATATGTGTGGTGATAACATGGAGGCTCCATGGACGAGGTAGGGTAAAAAAAAAACCAGTAAGGAAAGTAGTAAAGTCGGACGGGGCCGACTCTAGGATACCCTTCACCACTATGGGTACATTAAACAGGACTATTAACATGAAATTGGATGAAATAAAATATGTGATATTTATCTAAATGTGAATCTACCTAGATTTGTCCATAAAGTGTGTAAATCGACTTCAAACAAATATAAATAGGTCATCCGGTTGACTATGTCTGTACTTCTAGAAAACGCAACTACGTAATTCTATGCTCAATTTTGTACGTTGTGCAAAATTTGATGTCAATCTGACTAACATGAGGAGTATGATGCCCAATTTGCTTGATATCGGGCGAAAAAATATATGTAAGCTATATCCACATATTAAGCGATTTCAAACAAACTTGTCACAGGTTAGGTTATACTAACTTTAGAACGTTTTGTTCCTATTGGTTCCTTGGTGCGTCAATTACATAAAATCAATCTATAATAAAATGGAGCTATATCTAAATCTGGACCGATTTTCACGAAACAAGGCAGACATCACTCTAGGCTCAATTCAGTACGTTATGCCAAATTTCGTGCAAATCGAAAGATATATAGCGACTTTGGTGAACCATTTACATGAAATCGGACGAAACTATATGTGGGAGCTATATAGAAATATGGACCGATTTTATCGAAACTTGGCAGACATCACTCTAGGCTCAATTCAGTACGTTGTGCAAAATTTCGGGCAAATCGAAAGATATATATGGATGTTGGTGCACAATTTACATGAAATCGGACGAAACTATATATGGGAGCTATATCTAAATCTGGACTGATTTTCACGAAACTTGGCAGACATAACTCTAGGCTCAATTCAGTACGTTATGCCAAATTTCGTGCAAATCGAAAGATATATATGGATTTTGGTCACAATTTACATGAAATCGGACGAAACTATATATGGTAGCTATATCTAAATCTTGACCGATTTTCACGGAGCTTGGCAGACATCATTCTAGACCTAAATGATTAGGCTGTACCAAATTTCGTGCTAATCGAAAGATATATAGGGACTTTGGGGCCCCATTTACATTAAATCGGACGAAACTATATATGTGAGCTATATCTAAATCGGGACCGATTTTCATGAAACTTGGCAGACATCATTCTAGGCCCAATTAAGTACGTTATGCCAAATTTCGTGCAAATCGAAGGATATATAGGGACTTTGGGGCACCATTTACATGAAATCGGACGAAACTATATATGGGAGCTATATCTAAATCTGGACCGATTTTCGTGAAACTGGGCAGACACCATTCTAGACTCAATTCAGTACGTTATGCCAAATTTCGTGCAAATCGAAAGATATATAGAGACTTTGGGGCACCATTTACATGAAATCGGACGAAACTATATATGGGAGCTATATCTAAATCTGGACCGATTTTCACGAAACTTGGCAGACATCACTCTAGGCTTAATTCAGTACGTTATGCCAAATTTCGTGCAAATCAAAAGATATATAGGGACTTTGGGGCACCATTTACATGAAATCGGACGAAACTATATATGGGAGCTATATCTAAATCTGGACCGATTTTCACGAAACTTGGCAGACATCATTCTAGACCTAAATGATTAGGCTGTACTAAATTTCGTGCAAATCGAAAGTTATATAGGGACTGTTTACATTAAATCGGTTAAATATATATATATATGGGAGCTATATCTAAATCTGAACCGATTTTTCCCAATTTCAATAGGGTTCGTCCTTGGGCCAAATAAGTGACCTATGCCAAATTTCATCCAATTCGGATCATAAATGCGACCTGTACTTTGTTTACAATTTAACATGGACAGACGGACGGACGGACGGACATGCGTAAATCGATTCAGAAAGTGATTCTATGCATATTCTCAAAAGGAACCATGGGTCTATCTCGATTATTTTTGCCTGTTACAAACATATGCACAAAGACATAATACCCTGTACCACAGTGTGGTGAAGGGTATAATAAAAGTCGAGCCGTACCCACCATCATACAGGGCGCTTGCTGATTGAAGATTGTTAGCAGCGAGGTAACGGATATATATGGTCCATTTTTTGGGATCTTCATAACCGATATTTAAGAAGCCTTTTTATACCCTTCATCACACTGTGGTACAGAGTATAATGTCTTTGTGCATATGTTTGTAATATGCAAAAGGAAACGAGATGGACACATGGTTCCTTTTGACAATATGCATAGAATCACCTTTTAAGTCGATTTATGCATGTCCGTCCGTCAAGTTAAATTGTAAACAAATACAGGTCGCATTTATGATCCGAATTGGATAAAAATTGACATAGGTCACTTATTTGGCCAAGGGACGAACCCTACTGAAATTGGGAAAAAGTCGGTTCAGATTTAGATATAGCTCCCATATATATTTTCGTCCGATTTAATGTAAATGGTGTACCAAAGTCCCTATTTATCTTTCGATTTGCACGAAATTTGGTATAGTGTACTGGATTAGGTCTAGAATGATGTGTCTTAAGTTATCTGAAAATCGGTTCAGATTTGGATATAGCTCCCATATATATTTTCCTCCGATTTAATGTAAATGGTGCATCAAAGTCAATATATATCTTTCGATTTGCACGAAATTTGGTATAGCGTAATGAATTAGGTCTAGAATGATGTGTGTTCAGTTTCGTGAAAATCGGTTCAAATTTAGATATAGCTCCTATATATTTTTCTTCCGATTTTATGTAAATTGTGCACTAAAGACCCAAAGTTTGTCTGATTGACACACAATTTTGTACAATGAATATAAGTTAATAAGTTAATGTAAGTTATTCTCTGGCAAGTCACATTGAAATCGGTTCAGATTTTGTTATAGCTTCTACATATACTTTTCGTCCGATTTTACACAAAAATTAACACAAATTTTGCACAACGTACTAACCTAGAAGTTGGATATAAATGTTTCAACAAGGTGGGTCCAATCGGCAATCGGGGAGTCTAACTATAAGTATTCGAAAAGCACTATATTTATTTTACAATTTCGTAGTGTAAACGGATGTAGGTTGAGATATAGGGTCGATATAAGGAGGTAGTTTTGAAAGCGTGTACTCACGTATACGAAAAGTACAAAACAGTACTAAGTTTGGTACAATTTTAATTTAGAGAAACGGATGAAGCTGGAATCCAAAAATTTGATATTAACATTACCGCCGGAGTGTAGTGATATGTTAATAGTTTTAGAATTTTGCAATTATGTGTACGAAAAGTACTAAATGGTACTATATTTGGAACTATTTGGATTTTGGGTAAACCAATAGAGCTGCAATCCTGAAATTTGGAGTTAGATCACTGTTAATGTGTAGGATTGGGATATGTAGTAAATGGGAAATTTGTACTAATGTGTACTAAATAGTACCGAATGTGTATTTTTTGTACTCATAGAGCTAGAAATTTGGAAATAAGGTTACTGTTGGAATGTATGATTGGGTACTAAATGTTACTAAACTTGGTAAAATTTTAATTTTGTGCGAACCGATAGTGCTGAGATTCTGAAATGTTGAGTAAGGATCATTGTTGGGGTGTAGATTGGGATATGTAGGATGTTTTGGAAATTTGGACTAATGTCTTAAATAGTAGCAAATGTGTATTTAAGTAAACCGATGGAGCTGGAATCTTGAAATTCAAATTTAGTATCACGTTCGTGGTGCAGGATTGGGCTATGCAAGAAATTTGGTAAATTCATACAAATGTGTTCTTAATAGTACAGAATTTGGTGAATCGATCGGGATGGAATTTTGTACTTCAAGAGTACGAAAGGTACCAAAATTAGTACAGAGCTAGATTTGTGTTGCGATGAGAATTTGTGTGTTGTGTTGAGCCGTGGAGGTAGTTTTGGAAATACCTAAATACGTCATTACAATCACGCAGCCAACAGGCACAAATGTATTAAAGATCAAGGAACACAGGGGAAGAGTAATCTCGGCCCAACCGTTCCGAGACTGATGGGGTTTCGAAATAAAATTTCGAACTAAAGACTGTAATATATGTCTTATGGAATGCCGACGAAGCGAAGAGAGTTATAAGATGGTGGAAGAAGAGTGCAGTTGCCAAGGTCAGAACAAGAAATAAGCAGCTATATGGGGCACACTTGCGGAAATTTGCCAGAATGAACCGGGAAACAATAGCGACGAGCAGACTGACTGTCACTAGAATTCATCGACTGAGGCCGGCATAGCAGACTCTAATATGTTGCATCGGAACCTATCGTAAAGACCGTGAATCCCAAAAAAACATTATCATTGGCGAAAATAACTAAGAGGCAATATAGAGGCGGGGTACCCATAATGAAATGTTGGTTACGGTCGATAATAAGATAATGTTTCACCTGCTGCAATGAGGGTACCCTTTAAATATAACCAGCTGCGAATTCTAAAAGCTAACTATATTCTTCAGAAATTGGAGCAGTGAGTTCGCATGCTCTAAACTTTTGGTCTACAGAACAAGACACTTTTGCTGAAAAGAGGAGAACATAGAAGGCACTCTCATTATAGTAGGCTTTGAAAAGTCTGAACAAGACTGAGGGTAAGGCGCACAACGTTGTATTCTTCAAAGGGAGCCCAGTCTGACTGACTCCTAAGAATACCTTTTATTGGAGGGCAGATTACATTCAAAAAAAACCTCCATCGGAGTGAGATGGCAAAAATCGATCTGAAGAAACCTTAAACTGATAGATATCAAAAATGAACCAGAAAATGTACCACAAACGAAACATTCCCTTCTCTTTAGATTCGTCAAGCTCGGATGCAATTGTATTAAATAATGGAATAATGTACCTGACATCAGCTCGGCTCGCCGACAGAGCTGCAACGACCGGAAAACCAAGAAAAGTTAACTCACACCACATTGCGCGGGTTTGGACTAACACAAATATCATGCGAGATAGGCCCTTCTAGGTTACAGAGAGGACGTCTTGTTAGAAATCCTTTATATGCGAACTAACGAAAGTATCAAGCAGTCTTCTTATAGACAAGTTAAAGGAAATTCTTGTGAACGAAGTGATCCTTGAGTTTATACATGTACTGCAGAAAAAATAAAGAGATCATCTAAAGACGATCGAAAAGCCTTTGTGCACTTGCAACGTCTTAGGTACGCCGTATTTCTATTAGCATTAACAAACCCATTGTGGCGAAATCACTGCCTTCTATTTACATACACATTGAGCTCATATGCGCTTAATTTCAATACGCCGCTAATTTTTTCTTTGACTTTTCCTCTTGCTTTTTGAATTTGTTTATTTTTCCTTAACATTGCAATTTTTGACCAAAATGACTGACATGTGAGCCGGACGGCTGACTGACCGACCGGTAGTTTGTTTGGTTGGTCGTTCTTGTATTCTATCAAAGTCCATGTCAAAATGGCCATGATGATGAAAATCTCCTTATAAATGCGGAAAATTTTCTACAATGTATTTGCGGGCTTGACATTGGCATTTTTGTCTTCAAACAAGGTTTTTTGTTGGTTTTGTTGGCCGCCATAATAATTTATAGCGCGCATAGCTTCTGAACAAAGACATAAGAAGATTTTCCAGTTTGCAGTGGACAATGAACAATGTGTGTGTTTGAGTGTGTCTATCAAGCATGTATGCTGATCATGAAAATCGTAATAAGCCTAAAATAGTTTTGTTCCACCAGCATGTAATAACATCGAATAATTGACCAATTTTACAGATCGGCTTAGAATTAGGAGTGTTTGGTATGTTCTCAAGATTTGGTTTGTGTATTTTAAAAGTTAGGAGTTCAAGAGCTTTTGTTTATTAAATTTTCTATCAAATTTTGAGGTCACATAAAGAAAAGGGAACGCAAATATCCAATTAAAAATGGATGTTATATAAAAGATCTTTAAAATCTTTCAGTGCCTTATATTTATGTCAATATTTCAGTGTAACAAATATAAATCCTAGGGATAACAATGTGATCTCCATCTTGATTTAAACAGACCAATAAGGAAAGTTCAAAAGTCGGACGGAGCTGACTATATGATACCCTTCATCACTTTGGGTACATACAACAGACGCTCATATGTACAATTTTCTGTCGATAGAATATACCAATATTTTTTCCAAAAAAATGTACATTTGCATTAATAGCAAAATTATTTTCCTTCTTTGATTTACTTTACCATATTTACCTTTCTCTATCTCTCTCTCTTTGACAAAAACAAATGTAGGGCAGGAATAAAACACCACTCATTGTTCGGCTTTGTTTTGGTATCGTCGGCCTCCTCTCCCCTCACTTGGTAGTTATTAGTTTTGCAACCATTTGGCTACTTATTTTGTGGACAGTTTTGAATTATATTGTTTATTTTAGACACTGTAACTGATCTCTGTGTTGTGTTACAAAATTCGAATATGTATTTTCCAAATTATTTCGATGTAAATATCACAATATATCAAAGAAGTTAACATTATATATGACCGTTCATTGACGCAAGGCAATAACGTCAAATTTCGTGCAAATCGAATGACATATAGGGACTTTGGTGCACTATATCTAAATCTGAACCGATTTTCATGAAATTTAACACATATCGTTCTAGACTTAATTCAGATTGTTATGCCAAATTTCGTGAAAATCGAAAGTAATATAGGGACTTTGGTGCACTAATTACCTAGAATCGGACGAAAATATATATGGGAGCTTTATCTAAATCTGAACCGATTTTCATGAAATTAAGCACACAACATTCGAGACCTAATTCAATACACCATTCCGATATATAGGGACTTTTGTGCAACATTTACATTAAATCGGACGAAAATACATGGGAGCTATATCTTAATCTAAACCGATTTTTCCAATTTCAATAGTTTTCGTCCTTGGGCCAAATAAGTGAGCTGTGCAAAATTTCATCCAAATCGGATCATAAATGCGACCTGCACTTTGTTTACAATTTAACATGGACAGACAGACGGACGGACGGACATGCATAAATCGACTTAGAAAATGGTTCCATACATTTTCTCAAAAGGAACCATGTGTCTATCTCGTTTCCTTTTGCCTGTTACAAACATATGCACAAAGACATAATACACTGTAGCTATTGTCCAGATTCCTTTCACCGTGGGTTGTGTTGTGATGTTTGGCTTCCATTTGTGGTCTATAGATCGACTCGAAAAAAACACAAACAAATAAGTATTCGGTCCACTTCATTCCAAAATTATTATCTGATCATCACTGAAAATTATAGGCGTTGTCCTTGACCATAACTGCAACCTCATGGAACATTTCAAAGCGATCAGCGCTTTACTTCCTTTCTCTAGAGTGATAATGAGTTACTAAATAATATACGAATACCGAGATACCTTTAAATAGTTAGGTGTAACTCCCACATCCGAGCACATACAGCAATATAATTGGTATTAGTTTAAAGTTCAACCATTCCTCTTGGATGTAATATCAACTTCTCGGGTTTATGTCCTTCAGGTGTAAATATAAACGCTATAGAATAATTCTTATACCCTTCACCACACTGTGGTACAGGGTATTATGTCTTTGTGCATATGTTTGTAACAGGCAAAAATAATCGAGATAGACCCATGGTTCCTTTTGAGAATATGCATAGAATCACTTTCTGAGTCGATTTATGCATGTCCGTCTGTCCGTCTGTCCGTCCGTCCGTCCGTCCGTCTGTCCGTCCGTCCATGTATTTTTGTTAACAAAGTACAGGTCGCATTTATGATCCGATTTGGATGAAATTTGGCACAGGTCACTTAATTGGCCCAAGGACGAACCCTATTGAAATTGGAGAAAATCGGTCCACGTTTAGGCATAGCTCCCATATAAGGGTACCCCAAAATTTTCGGTATTTTGAGGTTCTTGAGCGCGTTTTTTAACTGAATTCGCTGAAATTTGGTACTTTGAGTTCTTATTGGGTAGCAAATCTCTCTATCAAAAATTATAAATGAAGGTCCATTTTTTCGGATAGCCCCCATATAAGATTACCCCCAATTTTCGGTATTTTGGGGGTTTTGATCGCATTTTCCGACCGAATTCGCTGAAATTTGGTACTTTGTGTTCTTATTGGGTAGCAAATCTCCCTACCAAAAATTATAAATAACGGTCCATTTTTTCGCATAGCCCCCATATAAGGGTACCCCCAAATTTTCGGTATTTTGAGGTTCTTGAGCGCTGAATTCCCTGAAATTTTGTACATTGAGTTCTTATTGGGTAGCAAATCTCCCTACCAAAAATTATAAATAAAGGTCCATTTTTTCGGATAGCCCCCATATAAGATTACCCCCAATTTTCGGTATTTTGGGGGTTTTGATCGCATTTTTCGACCGAATTCACTGAAATTTTGTACTTTGTGTTCTTATTGGGTAGCAAATCTCCCTACCAAACATTATAAATAAAGGTCCATTTTTTCGGAAAGCCCCCATATAAGGGCACCCCCAATTTTCGGTATTTTCGGGTTTTTGGGCTCGTTTTATAACTGAATTCGCTGAAATTTTGTACATTGGGTTCTTATTGGGTACCAAATTACTCCACTAAAAATTATAAATATAGGTCCAGTTTTTCTGGTAGTACCCATATAACGGTACCCCAAAATTTTTGGTATTTTGGGGGTTCTGATCGGATTTTTCGACCAAATTGACTGTAATTTAGTACGTCGAGTTCTTATTAGGTAGCACATCTCTCCACTATAAATTATAAATATTGGTCAATTTTTTCTGGTAGCCCCCAGGTTTTGAGGTTATTGAACCAAATTCTTTTTTCTGGTACAGGGTATTATGTTTTTGTGCATATGTTTGTAACATGCAAAAATAATCGAGATAGACCCATGGCTCCTTTTGAGTCTATGCATATTCTCAAAAGGAGTCGATTTAAGCACGAAATTTGGCACCGCGTATCAAATTAGGTCTAGAATGATGTGTGTAAAGTTGCCTGAAAATCGGTTCAGATTTATATATAGCTCCCACATATACTCGCAGATTTAATGTAAATGGTGCACCAAAGTCCCTATATATCTTTCGATTTGCACGAAATTTGGCACAGCGTAACAAATTAGGTCTAGAATGATGTGTGTTAAGTTTCCTGAAATCGGTTCAATATAGATATAGCTTCTATATCTGACAAAAGAATTTATATCGGTTGCAGAATGACGTGTTTATGGTTCCAATTTCATTTACTGGTCCTTTAAAATGCGACTTCTGTTAGGATTCATCTGTTGAATATACTCAAAGTGGTGAAGAGCTATATATAGTAAATCACTTTACTACTTTCCTTACTGGTTTTTTTTCCACAAAATTTCGCGGACGTCAACCCGCTAAATATTTTCTCTTTACCAAAACAGATGCTTATTCTTTGCCGATCCCCTTCTCCATGCAAAATTTCACGATGTTCGGGCCATTATTGCGTCCTCTGGTGCGACCAGAAAAACCGACAAAAATTTAGTATTTGGTCCATTTCATCCCCTAAATATTAACTGATCTGTCCCAAAAACAATAGGGGTCTTCATTGTTCAGAACCCATCCTACATGGAAAATTTCGTGAAGATTGGTCCATAACTGTGGCCTGTATCGTGTTTACAAATAAATGGACAGACGGACGGACGGACACACATGCAAAATTTATGACGATCAGTATACTTAAAGGTGGGTCTAGGACCAATATTTCGTGGCGTTACAAACTTCTGGGGCTGCACAAAGCTATAATACCCTGACAACATAGTTGTGTAGGGTATAATGACAACATAGTTGTGTAGGGTATAAAAATTAAAACAATCCATACACATACCAATCTTAAATTTATACAGAATTCAATGTCACTGCACCATTTACATAAAAGCTATATCTAAATCTGGACCGAATCCAAAAAAAAATCGCATACACCAATCTGGAACTAGTTCAGTCCTTTGTGCAAAATTTTGATTCAAGTGGACCAATATTGGAAGTTTGGTGCACCAGAATTCGACTGAAAAATACAAAATATTTTGTGAGTACCGAAGCTAAACCAAAACATAGAACGATATGATAACTCATATACACTCCACGTCTAAATGTGGTTATACCTGAAAGTGGACTGATATAGCCCTTTTTCGAACATGATCTAGTTTACATCGCGCTATTTACATAAACTATTACAATATAAAAGAGGGACACTTTGGCACTTTGGGAATAATTCTAATAGGAAGGTTTGCTGCCCAGTGAAATTCCAAAATGTGAAATTACAGGCAATAAGGTTGGAAAACATGTACAAAATCCTAAACATACCGAAAAATAAATACCGCTATCCTAACAATGGATATTTTATGAGCCTATATATTTTATATTCGATATTGATCTAGTGGCAAAGAATATATCCCATTTGTGGCATATCCTCCATATTACGATACGCTTGTTGTCTTATGGTTTTGGGTCTAGAAACACACTAAATAACGTATTAATTTGATTGGTTTTTCTATGTTAAAATTTATATGAAATGCCGATTCACTTTTTACGAAACCAGCACACCATTAGTCTCCGGAATGTGAACTGCACCAATATTACCATCAAAGGATGTAAAATCATTTTAAACATAAGTTTTTTATTTCCAGTCTACTAAACTAAACAAACACCAAGTATCTATAATATAGTTTTTATAAGAAATTCCCATCAAGGCAATATTTCAGACGCCATTGTGACCTTAACCAATGTGAATTTTCTCCCATTTCAGTTTATTTCAAGGTTTAAAATTCTTGAAAGAGATGTGAGAAAAAACTGTATCGCAATGGCCATTATCTTAGTTACACTTTATAGCCAAAACATTGCAAAACTTTTTGACAACAACAAAAAACCCCCCGAAATAAAACGATTTTCTTTTCCTGCCAGAAATTATGCACTTTGGCAGACATCAATCCTTATCTTGTTGTATGCAACAGTACCACTTTTTGGCACTTTCGAGGACAATCATTATTACATGTTGTAGCTGTTGCGGATTCGTGTTTTTGCTTCCTTTTCATTTGTTTGTTCACTACAGTTCTTGTGTGTTGCCTGGCCTCGGAGTTCTTCTTCAGTTGGATGTCTGGATGGCTGTGTTATTTTTGCTGCAACACGTCACGCATTTAACCATGACACAACAACACGTGTTAGTGTTAAATGGTATGACAACAATAGTTCCATACCCCTGACAT